>NC_091950.1:10085200-10137700 GCF_031021105.1 Erythrolamprus reginae
TTGTCTCTCCTATATTTTATATATCTTCTCTCCCATCCACACATCCTTCCTCTACTCTTCATTGATGTATTCTATTCTCATATCTCTTCTTCTACCCCTTCCCTGATATTTACTACTACACGTTTTTTTTATTCTCTTTAACTTTCAATTTGTATTGGACAAAATAAATAAATAAATAAATATCTGAGGAATTTTGGCAGTTGACGTTCACCCTTCTAAAAGTTGCCATGGTTGCAAATCACTGCTCCAGACTAAAAAATGTTTAATTTTTTTGTTCCCTACACAAACCCCAAAGCTATTCAGAAGTGGCAGAACCTGTTAAGGGAAAATCTTTGCCAACCAGCTAAGCAGGCTAGACAGGAGTGAATCCAGCAGGTTCTGGCAGGTTCTGGAGAACCGGTTGTAGAAATGTTGAGTAGTTTGGAGAACCGGCAAATACCCCCTCTGGTTGACCCCAGGAGTGGGGAGGGAATGGGGATTTTGCAGCATCCTTGAATACAGTTCATCCGTCTGGAACCCATACCACATCTCCGACATCAACACCCTAGAAAATGTCCAAAGATACTTCACCAGAAGAGCCCTTCACTCCTCCACTCGAAACAGAATACCCTACGAAAGCAGACTATCAATCTTAGGTCTAGAAAGCTTAGAACTACGACGCCTAAAACACGATCTAAGTATTGCCCACAAGATCATATGCTGCAACGTCCTGCCTGTCAATGACTACTTCAGCTTCAACCGCAACAACACAAGAGCACGCAACAAATTCAAACTTAATATTCATCGCTCCAAGCTTGACTGTAAAAAATATGACTTTAGCAATCGAGTTGTCGAAGCGTGGAACTCATTACCGGACTCAGTAGTGTCAACCCCTAACCCCCAACATTTCTCCCTTAGACTATCCACGATTGACCTTCTCCAGGTTCCGAAGAGGTCAGTAAGGGGCGTACATAAGTGCACTAGCCTGCCTTTCGTCCCCTGTCCAATTGTCTTTCCTTTATCTCATATATCATATATCTTTTCTTCCTTTCATATATCTTCTCCTCTACTTTTATATCTTTTCTTTATATATAATACTTCATGTCTATCCTCTTCAATATGTATTGTGTATTGGACTAACTAACTAACTAACTAACTAACTAACTAACTAACTAAATAAATAAATAAATAAATCCTTCCCCTGCCCCGCCCACCAACCTACGCCCACAGCACCAGTAGGGGAAAATTTTTGAATTCCACCTCTGAAGCCAGATGGCAAATCTTTTCCACTCCATCCACCAGCCTGCAAACTCACCCACCGTCCCAATGCCCTAGATGTGCCATGGATGGCTTAAGTCTCCTTCTAATGACTTCTAGTCTAAAGGCTAGTCTAAACCATGGTGGCACAGTGGTTAGAGTGCAGTACTGCAGGCTACTTCTGCTGATCACCGGCTGCCAGCAGTTTGGCAGATCGAATCTCACCAGGCTCCAGTTGACTCAGCCTTCCATCCTTCCAAGGTCGGTAAAATGAGGACCCAGATTAGTACTAGTAGTAGAAGTAGAAGTAGTAGTAGTAGTAGTAGTAGTAATAATAATAATAATAATAATAATAATAATAATAATAATAAGAAGAAGAATTTGAAAACCATCGGAATTGACAAAATCTCCACCTGTCAATTGCAAAAGGCCACTTTACTGGGATCGGCAAACATAATTCGCCGCTACATCACTCAGTCCTAGGTGCTTGGGAAGCGCCCAACTGGTGATGAAATACGAAATCCAGCATAGTGATCTCGTTTGCTGTGTTGTATTGACATAATAACAACAACAACAACAACAACAACAACAACAACAACAACAACAAAATAAAAAGTCTTTGGAGAGGGGTGGCATAGAAATCTAATGAATAAACAAATAAATAAATAAACAACAACAGAGTTGGAAGGGACCTTGGAGGTCTTCTAGTCCAACCCCCTGCTTAGGCAGGAAACCCTACACCAGTGTTTCCCAGTGTTGGCTGGGGAATTCTGGGAGTTGAAGTCCAAATGTCTTCAAGTTGCCAAGGTTGGGAAACACTGCCCTACACTACTTTAGACAGATGGTTATCCAAAACTTCCAGTGTTGGAGCATTCACAACTTCTGGAGGCAGGTTGTTCCACTGATCAACCATTCTTACTGTCAGGAAATTTCCCCTTAGCAAATTTCTCTTAGAAATTCTCCTTAGAACACTGCTATCATGTCTCCCCTGGTCCTTTGTGTCGTTCAACTAGCCATGCCCAGTTCCTGCAACTGTTCTTCATATGTTTTAGTATGTTCCAGTCCCCTAATCATTTTTGTCGCTCTTCGCTGTTGTTGTTATTGTTGTTGTTATTGATGATGATGATAATAATAATGATGATGATGATGATGATGATGACGACAACAACAAGGGGGGAGGTTTGCTATCACTGGTATAGGATCCCCTGCCTAAGTAGGGGGTTGGGTTAGATGACCTCCAAGGTCCCTTCCAACTCTGTTGTTGTTGTTGCTGCTGCTCCTATTGTTTTGTTGTTATTGTTGTTGTTATCATCACCATGCACAACATGTCTTTTTGGCAGGGGGGGGGAAGGTTCGCCATCACTGGTATAGGGTCTCCCGCTTGAGCAGGGGGTTGGGCTAGATGACCTCTAAGGACCCTTTCCAACTTTAATGCATAAATAAATAACCTCCGTCGGGATTCACGTAACCCCGCAACGACCTAGGCTAAGGAAAAAGTCGTTAAAACGGAGCCCGGGATCTCCCGCCGCCGCCGCCGCTGCCGCCGCCGCCTTGTGGGAATCTGGTGTGTGTGTGTTTGTCTGTGTCTCTCTGTGTGTTCCATCACGGTCGCAAGTCGAGGACCCGCCGGCCCCAACTCCGAGCATTCCAGATCCGCGGCTTTCGAATGAAAAAAAAAAAAAAGCAAGGCGAGAAATGGAAATCCAGTCCGGGTTTTGCCGCCCGCCCTCGTCACTTTGCAAAGCCCGGAGCCGCCGCTGCTTTGCCGGCGGCGGTGGGTCCGGGATCTGCCTTTGCTGCTGCTGCTACCGCCGCCGCTGGAGCCGGGGTGGGGTGGCTTTGGGGTGGGGTGGCTTCTCTCCAACGATATGCACCCCCCCTCCCACAGCGGCCCCCTTCTTTCCCTCCAGCCCTGCCTCTCCTTCCCCCCGGATCTTCCCAACCTCGCAGCCTGAAACCCCAAAATAGGGGGGAGGGAATCATCTCAGACACCCCCCCTTCGAAACACTAACCCACCCACCCACTCCCCGAAAAGGGAGTGATTTCCTTTCATTTTAATTTTTATTATCATTTTTTTTTTTTTTTGCAATGGCCCGACTACTTGGTAGCTAGTTGCTGGGAAGGAGGCGGAGAGGCGGAGATGGGAGGGTGGAAATAGAGGAGGGGGCGTTTGCTTTGAATTTTCCTCTCCCTGATTCCCCCCCCCCCTTGTCTAACCCGGGCTTAGCCCCCCTCCCCCCGGTTCTGGTCTTTGGGACAAGCATGTGAAGGCTGGAGGACAGGTGGAGGGGGCCGACAGAGAGAGAGGGAGGGGGAGGAGGAGGAGCCCTTCCGAGGACCCCCCCTCTTTTCCCTTCCCCTTCCCCCTCCCCTCAAAAAGGGCTTCGGAGAGTTTGGGGGGAGCCAACCACCCGAGCAACCCAACTGCAACGCGAACCAGATTTGCTGCCTCTCGGAAAGGCGAGTCCAAGGTAAGGCGAGATTTCTTTCTTTGGGGAGGGGGGGTTTCCTATTCGCGTGGGGAGGGGGTCTGCTTTTGCATCCTCCCCCCCCGAAAAAAAGAGGGGGGGGGAGAAACCGCTTCCCCTTTCATCCCTGTCCTTCTTCCCATCTCCCAACGCCCCGTTTTAAAAACGCTTGCAAACTTTATGGATCCGGCTAAATTTTAAGCAAAGGGGGGGGTAGGATAGGATGGCGCAAAGGACCCCCCCATATTGGATAAAAGGCTGGAGCTTCAAGGAAGGGGGAGAGAGGAGGTGGGGGATGCACGGATTGGGTCTGGGGGTTGCGCGGACCGCCTCGCTTGCTGTCAAGGGGGCTGCAAGGGATCGGTGGATCGGTGTGGCTAATCCGTCGGAGGCGATTAAAACTGGATAAGGCGGGGGGACCCCTTCCTCGACCCCCCCCTCCCGACACCCCCCCCCCCATTCTATCCCCTCCTACCCGCTCAACCCTTGCGGTGAGTTTTGAACCCGTGGCCAATTCTCGCAAAAGCGTTTCCCCCCTCCCTCCCCCCTCTCTCTCCCTCTTTCTCTCCTTCCTTCCCTCCCTCCCTTTTTCTCTCCCTCTCTCTCCCTCCCTCCCTCTCTTTCTTTCTCTCTATCATCCTCCCTCCCTCTTTCTCTCCTTCCCTCCCTCCCTCTTTCTTTCTCTCTCTCCCTCTTTCTCTCCTTCCCTCTTTCTCTCTCCCCCTCCCTCTCTCTTTCTCTCTGTCATCCTCCCTCCCTCTTTCTCTCTCTCCTTCCCTCCCTCTTTCATTTTCTCTCTCCCTCCCTCTTCCTCTCTCTCTTTTTCTCTCTCTCTCCCTCCCTCTTTATCTCTCTCCCTCCCTCCCTCCCTCCCTCTCTCCTTCTCTCTCTCTGGATCCCGGCTATTTCGCGGACCGTAGGGGCTTTATTATATTTGAAAGGCTGGTGGATCCTTGCGCGTGGGTGGGTGGATGGGTGGGTAACCATCCCGGTTCCTTTTGGGCAGTGGGTGGTTTTTGGGAGGGGGGATGCGAAGAAGGGGGTGCCGTTTTGTCTTTGGCTTCCCAGCCTCTTTGGTGGACCCGCAATTTCTCTCCGGCACCCCGAATTCTAGGCGAGAGTGTTTAAATAGGATTAATCCCTTCTGATCTTGGCCATTGTTTCCGTCCTCGGCTCCGGTGGGGGGGTTGGCAGGCCGAGCCTTTCTGGTCTCCCCCCTCCCTCCCTCTTCCCCCCAAAACCCAGGAACACCCCCCCCCCCAAGATCTTGCTAGACCGGGGTGGCTTTGTAGAAGAGGGAAAGGATGGTGCAGCCGAAGGGAGCCGAACCCAAGGAGGGAGGGACGGAGGCTGGGAAGCATCTCTGGTGACACAGGCCGAGTCAGGGCTCCCAAATCCCCTTGCTTGGAGAAGCTGGGTAGCTGGGTGGATGGGTGGAAGAAGGGAGGAGATGGAAGTGGGAAAAGGAAGGAAGGAGGAAGAAAGGAGAGAGGGGGGAAGATAGAAGGGAGAAAGGGAAGGAAGTGGGAAGGAGGGAGGGAGTAAAGGAAGGAAAGAGATGGTAGTGAGAAAAGGAAGAGAGGAAAGAAAGAAAGGAAGGAAGGAAGAAAGGAAGGAAGGAGGAGGGAGAAAAGGAGATGGAAGTGAGCAAAGGAAGTAAGAGGGAAGGTGGGAGAGAGAGAAGGAAGGGAGAAGGGAAAAGGGAAGGAAGTGGGAAGGAAGGAGGGAGTAAAGGAAGGAAGGAGATGGTAGTGAGAAAAGGAAGAGAGGAGAGAAAGAAAGAGAAAGAAAGAAAGAAAGAAAGAGGGAGGGAAGGGAAAAAAGGAGGAAGGGAGGAGAAGAGAAGGAAGGAGATGGAATTTAAAAAAGGAAGGAAGGAGGAAGGGAGGAAGGAGGGAGGAAGAGAAGGAGATGGAACTGAGCAAAGGAAGGAAGTAGGAGGGAAGGCAGGAAAGAGAAGGAATGAAGAAGGGGAAAAGGGAAGGGAAGGAAGCAGGAAGTAGGGAGGGTGTGAAGGAGGAAAGGAGATGGAGGTAAGGAAAGGAAAGCAGGAAGGAAAGCGGGAGAGGTAAGAAAAGAAAGGAAGGGAAGGAAGCAGGAGGGAGGGAGTAAAGGAAGGAAGGAGATGGTAGTGAGGAAAGGAAGGAAAGAGGAAGGAAGGAAGAAGAGAAAAAGAGAAGGAGGGAGAGTGAAGGAGGGAAGGAGATGGTAGTGAGAAAAGGGAAAGAAGAAAGAAAAAGGGAAAGAAAGAAAGAAGGAGAAAGGGGGGGAGGGAAGGAAGGAAGAAGAGAAAGAAAGGGAGAAGGAAGGAGGAAGGGCAGGAAGGGCCCCAGTGTCTCCCATTCTATCTGGAGGAATGTGGGGCTGGGAGAAGCAGCCAGAGGCGGCCCCCTCCCCTCCATGCAGCACTAAGGGAGGGGCAGGTGGGGCTTGATGCCAACTCCAGTACAAAGGGGGGAGGGGGGTGGGGAGGGGGGCAGAAGCAGAAGACATCTCCCTGTTTCCTGGTCCTTCTTTGGTGGGGTGTGTGTCCCCCTCCCTCTCCTGGGTGGGGGGGGAGGGGGGAGAATACCCAGGCTTCTACCTTCCTTGCAAAACTTGGCAGTTTTTGGAGGATCCGGGTTCAAAAAGCGACCACTTGGGGAAGATGTTATCCAACGAGGCCCCATTTCAGACCCTGGTCTTCTGCGGCTAAGAACTCTTCTTCCTCCTCCTCAAGAACAGACTAGAGCAGAACAGAAGGACAAGAGTTGGGAGGGAACTCGGAAGGTCATCTAGTCCAACCCCAATGCCCAAGAGTGAGAGAGAGACCCAGAATAGACAATTACTCTTTGCATGCTCAAGGGAACTGTGCTTTCATGACTGCTTCTGATTTTGGACTCTTTATGGCTTTGGGCGGGGGGGGGGTGTTGACAGGGGCTGACTCCAATCCCCCCACCCCCCAAATGTTTCTCTTTCCTCCAGCCCCCCCCCCCCTCAGGAGGGACTACATTTCCAGGTTGTTCAGACAGGCTTCACACAACCCTGGATAGCAATCTTGCATACCCTTGCATTCACACAGTATGTTAGGCCCAGTAAAGGCAATTTGGGATGACATTTTGTCTTGGCATGGTCAAGGAAGGAAGGAAGGAAGGAAGGAAGGAAGGAAGGAAGGAAGGAGAGGGAGGGAGGGAGGAAGGAAGGAAGGAAGGAGAGGGAGGGAGGAAGGAAAGAAGGAGAGGGAGGGAGGGAGGAAGGAGAGGGAGGGAGGGAGGAAGGAAAGAAGGAGAGGGAGGGAGGGAGGAAGGAAGGAAGGAGAGGGAGGGAGGGAGGAGAGGGAGGAAGGAAGGAGAGGGAGGGAGGAAGGAAGGAAGGAGAGGGAGGAAGGGAGGAAGGGAGGGAGGAGATGGAGGAAGGAAGGAGACAGAAGGGAAAAAAGAAAGGAAGGGGAGAGGGAGGGAAGGAAGGAAGAAAAGGGAAGGGAAGGAAGAGGGAAGGAGGGAGTGAAGGGAAGAAGAAGATGGAAGTGAGAAAAGGAGGGAGGGAATGTATGTATATATGTATTTATGAATGACTGAATGACTGAATGACTGAATGACTGAATGACTGAATGAATGAATGACTGAATGAATTAATGAATTAATGAATTAATGAATTAATGAATGACTGAATCAATGACAATGAATTAATGAATTAATGAATGAACAAACGAACAACTGAATTAATTAATTAATTAATTAATTAATTAAGTCCTGTCCTTTTGAGAACCCTGAGTTCCAAATGTTGGAAAGGAGTGGATTGTGGAAACTACCGGTAGGTTAAACCTGGTTTGTTTCAAGTAGCAGGTCTCTTGTTTGAGCTTTGGGGGGAAAGGAGAAAAATTTAAGAAGGATTTTTTTGCACCTGGGAAACCTTTCTTTTTACCCCCCTCCCCCCCCCCCAGATCTGGGCAAGCATTGTCCATGCCCAGCAGGAGGTGTGTTCTGTGTATGCTCAGGGGCTCTCTTGGCCTGTCTGTCTGATCCAGAGGCTACAGCCAGGAACGCTGAAGGTTTATGGGGAATTTATTTATTTATTATTTATTTATTGGATTTGTATGCCGCCCCTCTCCGGAGACTCGGGGCGGCTAACAGCAACAATAAAGCAGTGTACAATAGTAGTCTGATGTTAGAAACAATTAAAAACCCATTAATATAAAAAAGAAACCAAACATACATACATACATACCACGCATAGAATCCTCAACTTACGACCAACACTGAGCTCAACATTTCTGTGGCCAAGGGAGACGCTGGTTCAAGGGGTTTTGCCCCATTTTACAACTCCCCCCCCCACCTTTGCTAAGTGAATCACTGCAGTTCTCAAGGGAGTCACAGGGTTTTTTAAAATGAATTTGGCTGCCCTGTGGACTTTGTCAGGAAAGAAGGAAGGAAGGGAGGGAGGGAAAGAAGAAAGGAAGGAAGGGAGGGAGGGAAAGAAGGAAGGAAGGGAGGGAGGGAGGGAAAGAAGGAAGGAAGGGAGGGAAAGAAAGAAAGAAGGAAGGGAGGGAGGGAGGGAAAGAAGGAAGGAAGGGAGGGAGGGAAAGAAAGAAAGAAAGAAGGGAGGGAGGGAGGGAAAGAAGAAAGGAAGGAAGGGAGGGAGGGAAAGAAGGAAGGAAGGGAGGGAGGGAAAGAAGTAAGGAAGGGAGGGAAAGAAAGAAAGAAGGAAGGGAGGGAGGGAGGGTGGGAAAGAAGGAAGGGAGGGAGGGAGGGAAAGAAGGAAGGAAGGGAGGGAGGGAGGGAGGGAGGGAGGGAAAGAAGGAAGGAAGGGAGGGAAGGAAGGAAGGAAGGGAGGGAGGGAAAGAAGGAAGGAAGGGAGGGAAAGAAGGAAGGGAGGGAGGGAAAGAAGGAAGGAAGGGAGGGAGGGAGGGAGGGAAAGAAGGAAGGAAGGGAGGGAAAGAAGGAAGGGAGGGAGGGAAAGAAGGAAGGGAGGGAGGGAAGGAAGGAAGGAAGGAAGGAAGGGGAAAATGAAGCGAGAGCAGGAGGGAAGGAAAGACGGAGGAAGCGACCCTGGGGCATTGCAATCGTCATAAACATGAGTCATACCACATGTATGAATTTTGATCACGAGACCATGGGAATGCTGCAACAGTTATAAGGGTGAAAAATGGTCATCGGTCACCTTTTTTTTAGGACCATCATAACTCCTAACGGTTGCTAAATGAACTGTCGTAAGTTGAGAACCACCTGTGTATATTGGGAGAGGCTTTTCTGATTTTTGCGACCGTGATACCTTTGGGGTTACAGGCTACGGAATATAAAACGCAGAGCAACAAGAGATGGAAGGGAGCCCCGAGGTCTTCTAGTCTGACCCCTAATACCGTTTGAGACAAACTGTTGTCCAATCTCTGGCTTAATGCAGAGCAAATATATATATTTTTGGACAGGGGGGTTGCAGGATTGAGAAGGGGGATAAGGAAAGGAGGCGGGCTGCAATGAACAGATCTTTAAGCTTCAAGAACGAAGAGGTTGCTTAACCAGAATTTCCGGTGACTCATTGCCCTCTTGAACCCGGGGGGCCACTCTCGTGATCATCGAACACCCCCACCCCCCAAAAAAGCCTCCCATCCTTCTTAGCCTGCATTGTCGACTTAAGACTGGCCCTTTAACAGCTGCCTGCCCCAACGTGAACATTTTGGATCCCTGCCCGGGAAAGCAGGTTGGGTGGGTAGAGGAGAACGGAGGGGAGGGGAGAAGAACAGCAGCCCGAAGCTGAGGTTGAGCTTGGTGGGAAAACCCAGGGGCTCCTGAGCATGGCTGGAGGGCTGCTCCGAGGCGGCTGGAGGAATCTCTTGTCTTGTTTTGCTGGAGAAAAGAGAGTTTTCTGGTGTCCTCGAAATGTTCACGCTGCTTTATAATGCCTAGCTCAGATGACAATCCCCAGGCTTCTGGAGTTTCTCAGAGGCCACGAATGGAGTAGAGTAGAGTAGAGTAGAGTAGAGTAGAGTAGAGCCCTTAATTTCGAAACTTGCAGTTGTGTTCTCCTGATTTATTACCCCAAAGTGATTAAGCGAATTGCTGCAATTTTTAAGCGGAATAGAATAGAATAGAATAGAACAGAACAGAACAGATTAGAATAGATGGAGAATAGAATAGAATAGAATAGAATAGAATAGAATTCTTTATTGGCCAAGTGTGATTGGACACACAAGGAATTTGTCTTTGGTGCATATGCTCTCAGTGTCCATAAAAGAAAATATACATTTGTCAAGAATCATGAGGTCCAACACTTTATGATTGTCATAAGGGTCAAATAAGCAATGAGGAAACAATCCTCCTCCTCCTCCTCCTCATTATTATTATTAACAACAACTATGACAACAACAACAACAGAGTTGAAAAGGGACCTTGGAGGTCTTCTAGTCCAACCCTCTGCTTAGGCAGGAAACCCTACACTATTTCAGACAAATGGTTATCCAACATCTTCTTATACACTTCCAGTGTTGGAGCATTCACAATTTCTGGAGGCAGGCTGTTCCACTGATTAATTGTTCTAACTATCAGGAAATTTCTCCTTAGTTCTAAGTTGCTTCTCTCCTTGTTTAGTTTCCACCCATTGCTTCTTGTTCTACCCTCAGGTGCTTTGGAGAATAGGTTGACTCCTTCTTCTTTGTGGCAACCTCTGAGATATTGGAAGGCTGCTATGATGCCCACCCCCCCGGTCCTTCTTTTCATTAAACCAGCCATGCCCAGTTCCTGTAACCGTTCTTCATATGTTTTAGCTTCCAATTCCCTAATCATCTTGGTTGCTCTTTTCTGCACTTTTTCTACAGTCTCAACATCCTTTTTGCATCGTGGTGACCAAAACTGAATGCGGGATTCCAAGTGTGGCCTTACCAAGGCCTTATAAAGTGGTATTAACACTTCGCGTGATCTTGATTCTGTCCCTCTGTTGATGCAGCCTAGAACTGTGTTGGCTTTTTTGGCAGCTGCTGCACACGGCTGGCTCCTATTTAGATGGCCGTCCACTAGGACTCCAAGATCCCTCTCACTACTATTGAGCAATGTACCATATACTGTACCTGTGCATTTTGTTTTTCTTGCCTAAATGTAGAACTTTACTTTTTTCACCATTGAATTTCATTTTGTTAGATAGCAACCCATTGTTCAGGTTTGTTAAGATCCTTCTGTGTTTTGCACCTATCTTCTGGAGTGTTGGCTATTCCTGCTATTATCTGCAAATTGGATAAGTTCTTCATCTATCCCCTCGTCCAAGTCACTGGTGAAGACGTTGAAGAGTACTGGGCCTAAAACAGAGCCTTGGGGTTCTCCACTGCATACTTCCCTCCGTGTTGATGTAGGTCCATTGAACACTCCATGCGTTGAGTATTGTTGGTTAGATCCATCTTGAGAAATCTTTAGATCCTGCCTCAAAAAGAATGTATGATTTATAAATTGGGTTTTAAATTGTTTTTAACATTGTCTTTTTAGATGTTGTAAGCAGCCCAGAGTCCTTCGGGAGTTGGGTGGCATACAAATTGATGAATGAATGAATGAATGAAGACGGGCTACAAGAATGGTGGAAGGTCTTAAGCATAAAACATATCAGGAAAGACTTAATGAACTCAGTCTGTATAGTCTGGAGGACAGAAGGAAAATGGGGGACATGATCGACACATTTAAATATGTTAAAGGGTTAAATGAGGTCCAGGAGGGAAGTGTTTTTAATAGGAAAGTGAACACAAGAACAAGGGGACACAATCTGAGGTTAGTTGGAGGAAAGATCAAAAACAACATGAGAAAATATTATTTTACTGAAAGAGTAGTAGATCCTTGGAACAAACTTCCAGCAGACATGGTTGATAAATCCACAGTAACTGAATTTAAACATGCCTGGGATAAACATATATCCATCCTAAGATAGAATATAGAAAATAATATAAGGGCAGACTAGATGGACCATGAGGTCTTTTTCTGCGGTCAGTCTTCTATGTTTCTATGAATGAATGAATGAACGAACGAACGAACGAACGAACGAACGAACAAACAAACAAACAAACAAACAAACAAACAAACAAACAAACAAACAAACAAACAAACAAACTGCTTAGAGGGAGCTGTAATATATAAGTATATAAGTCTAAGTCCTATGGCTATTGCAACCAATTTTGGTCGCCACAACATAAAGAACATAGAAACATGGAAGATTGACGGCAGAAAAAAGCTTCCTGGTCCATCTAGTCTGCCCTTATACTCTTTCCTGTATTTTATCTTAGGATGGATATATGTTTATCCCAGGCATGTTTAATAAATTCAGTGACTGTAGATTTACCAACCACGTCTGCTGGAAGTTTGTTCCAAGCATCTACTACTCTTAACATCTCAAGAAGATGTTGGGGCTCTGGAAAGAATGCAGAGAAGAGCAAGAAAGATGATTTAGAGGGCTGGAGGCTAAAACATATAATGATTGCTGGAACTGGGTATGTCTGGTTTAATGAAAAAAAGACCAGGGGGGACATGATAGCAGTCTTCCGGCTTTTGAGGAAAAGGGGGTCAATCTATTTTCCAGAGGGCTCCGAGGCAAGAAGAATGGATGGAAATTAATCAAGGAGAGAAGCAACCCAGAACTAAGGCGGAATTTCCTGATGGTGGTTCCCATTCACCAGTGGAACAGCTTGCCACCAGAAGTTGTGGGTGCTCCATCTCTGGAGGTTTTTAAGAAGAGACTGGACAACCATTTGTCTGAAATGGAATTGGGTCTCCTGCCTGAGCAGGGGGCTGGACTACAAGGCCTTTAAGGTCCCTTCCGACTCCGTTACTCCGTTATTCAGTCTGGGTTTGGGGCGTATAGTCTCTTAATTTCTCGTCTAGCTCAGATGCCAATCTACAGACTTCTGGAGTTTCTCAGAGGCCAAGAACGTGTGTTGGCTTGCGAAGCGTTCTCCTGGGACCTGAGGAGGTTGGCATCGGCCCAGCATCCAAAAATTATCCCATCCGACTCTTACAACCTCTGGGTTTCGTCATCACAATGCTTTCCTTCTGAGAACCACAGGAAAATCGGACGGGGTGATTCTCAATTAACATCTGTTTTTTTAAGTGACCGTTCTTTTTTAAAAAAAAGTGATTTCTGACCGATTTTTACACTGGTTAGATCAGTGGTTGAGGGTTAGATCAAGATAGAAACATAGAAGACTGACGGCAGAAAAAGACCTCACAGTCCATCTAGTCTGCCCTTATACTATTTTCTGTATTTTATCTTAGGATGGATATATGTTTATCCCAGGCATGTTTAAATTCAGTTACTGTGGATTTATCTACCACGTCTGTTGGAAGTTTGTTCCAAGGATCTACTACTCTTTCAGTAAAATATTTTCTCACGTTGCTTTTGATCTTTCCCCCAACTAACTTCAGATTGTGTCCCCTTGTTCTTGTGTTCACTTTCCTATTAAAAACACTTCCCTCCTGAACCTTATTTAACCGTTTAACATATTTAAATGTTTTGATCATGTCCCCCCCTTTTTCCTTCTGTCCTCCAGACTATACAGATTGAGTTCGTTATACAAAGGCTTCTCAGCTTTGGCAACTTTATTAGGTACGGACTTCAACTCCCAGAATTCCCCAGCCACTTATTCTGGGAGTTGAAGTCTGCACCTCATAAAGTCGTCAAGGTTGAGAAATATTGTCATTCTCTATCAAAGCTTTGGACTCTGATAAACGGTTCATTTAGTGACCCCCTCAAAGTCACAATGGCATTGAAAAAAGTGGCTTATGGCCCCTTTTCATACTTACGATGGAATGGGAAAGGGCCTTGGAGGTCATCTAGTCCAACCCCCTGCCAAGCAGGAGACCCTACCTCACTGATGGTGAACCTATGGCCACAGTTGGCACGCAGAGCAAGGAATTGCCCTATAACAGCTCTGGCGCACATACATACACTGACCAGCCAATTTTTGGCCTTGCGGAAGGCCATTGCGCCCTCTGGAAACTTTAGGAAAGCTTCCCTGAAGTTCTGGAGCATGAAAAATGGTCTAAAGGGTGTTGTGGTTAGCTCTGGCCCAGCTCCTACCCCAAGGACTGTGGATGTGGGAGAGACATCCACATGCTGCAGGCCTGTTTTGCCCCCGGTGGAATCTGCTGATGAAGGCTCCTCTGACCGAGAAGACATGAGTGACAGGGAGGAGGAGAGTGTGGCAGACAGCTCAGAAGGAGATCAATTATCTAGATCCTCCTTGGATTCGGAGCAAGAGTTAATGATACAGCCACGCATGCATAGGCAACAACAACTGAGAGATTATTATCAAAGAAAATGAGGCCACCTGTGGTTGGGTGGGGCTGTGGTCATTAGTGAGGCTGCTATAAAGAGCAGCCTGTGGATTTGGCCATTGTGGAGGATTATCTGACAGTTGTGTTTCGTGACTGCTTTGCTGACTTTGACTTTTTGTGTGCTGATTTTCCCCCGCTTTGAAACTAAACCAGAGCAAAGTGTGTTTCACTTTGTGAAAGAAGAAGGACTGTGAATTGCCTCACAGCTGCAAGCTAAGTATCACAGGACTGATAAGGGACTTGTACAAATTACCAGTTTGTTTGGAGACTAGTGCTCTTTGCTATACCAAAAGAGGGCTTGGTTTAAGTGAATTTTCATTATAAAGAACATTGTTTTGAATTTTCAAATGTGTGTGTGTCTGAAATTGTATCTGTGCATTTTTGGGAGGAGTCCACCAGAGAGCCCGACAGAACAAAGGGGAAACAGGAAGTTCAGAAAAATGAACTTCCGGTTTGCCTGTTGTGCTGTTTTTTACACTGCTGAAGCTTTAGGAAGTGTCCCTCAAGCCTCCGGAGTGCGGAAAAACAGCACAACAGGCAAACCGGAAGTTCGTTTTTGTGAACTTCCTGTTTGCCCGTTTTTTTCACCATCCCAGTTTTCAGTGAGGCCTGTGTGCATGTGTGGGGGCAGGGTGGGGTGATACATATGCGCATGCGCAGGGAATGCACAGAGGATGCACATGCAGGAGGGAGAGAATGGGTCTTGGCACATGCATGCGCGCTAGCAAACTAATAAGGTTCGCCATCACCGCCCCAGTAGCGGGTTGCACCCAGTACGGGTGGGATTGTCGATCGTTTAGAAGAAATGGAGATGCGTATGCATCTCAGCGCCCCGAACATGTGCATGTGTGCGCCCACACTAGATTTGGCTTCTGCACATGCAATGGAAGTGAAATCTTATGTAAGGACATTCTTGCATGCGAGATTTCGTCCATTTTCATCATTTTTTTGCTTCTGCACATGTGGGGAAGTAAAAATATTGGTCAAAATCGCCAAAATCTCTTGCACATGTGCATCCTCACACAAAATTTGTCTTCTGGTGCATGTGCAGAAGCCGAATCTCATGCCAACACATGCCCACCCGCCCTCCAGATGTGCGCACCCCTGCACCAGTTTCCGGGAGCATTCCGGTAGCACTGGCGAAGAGGAATCCCTGCCTGCACCATCCTATCCCATTTCTGACTAATGGCAGTCCAAAGCCGGGGTGGCGCAGCAGGTAGAGTGCTGTACTGCAGGCCACTGAAGCTGACTGTAGATCTGCAGGTCAGCGGTTCAAATCTCATCACTGGCTCAAGGTTGACTCAGCCTTCCATCCTTCCGAGGTGGGTCAAATGAGGACGCGGATTGTGGGGGCAATAGGCTGGCTCTGTTAAAAAGTGCTATTGCTAACATGTTGTAAGCCGCCTTGAGTCTAAGGAGAAGGGCGGCATAAAAATCGAATGAATGAATGAGTGAATGAGTGAATGAGTGAACGAGTGAAAGAAAGAAAGAAAGAAAAAGAAAGAGAATAAGGGAGTAAGGGAGGAAGGAAGGAAGAAAGAAAGAGAAAGAGAGTAAAGGTGGATGGAAGGAAGGAAGGAAGGAGAAAGGGAGTAAGGGAGGTTGGAAGGAAGAAAGAAAGAAAGAAAGAAAGAGAAAGAGAGTAAAGGAGGATGGAAGGAAGGAAGAAAGAAAGAGAAAGAGTAAAGGAGGATGGAAGGAAGGAAGAAAGAAAGAGAAAGAAAGAAAGAGAAAGAGAGTAAAGGAGGATGGAAGGAAGGAAGGAAGAAAGAAAGAAAGAAAGTCAATGGAGGATGCCAAATCTCTTAACAACAGTGTAACTCCCCTAACCACTGGTAGTTAGCTTAACTGTGCCATGAAAGATTAGAAATTGGGGACAAAACTCAACTATCTGGCTTAGCATTGGGGAATTTTGGGTTCAATGGTGGTCACAATAACCCAGTGTAGATGAATCAACTCAGAAACTCAATCCCAGAGATGTTTTGGAGACCCACCCTGGGAATTTCGCTCACCCATCACCTTTTGACCTTGGAGGGCCAGTGGCTTTGGAGCTGGCTCGGCCCCACAATCCAAAAGACGTCAAAAATTAGGAGAAGATCAGCTTTGCAGATTTCTCCAGCCTGGTCCTGGGGAAGGGTCTTTTCTGAGCCAGGCGAGAAAATTAAATATATATATATGTTCAGATTTGTTCTCATCAAAGAGACCCTTGTGTGCCTCCCACTAAAATGACTTCTCTTTCGCCTGCCAAAATCTCTCTGTCGTTCGCTCCGGCTTCTTTAGAATATTTTTTGGGGTAAATTCTCAAGCCCAGTGAGATAAGCACATTCTTCAGATACCAGGGCCGGCCTGGGAAAGTGATTTGCGTAGCTGATGGAGATTGATGTCACCGAGGCTGCAGGATGACAGGGCAGAGGCTGGAAAGAGCCAGCGGAAGGTTTCTTTAAATGCTAAATAATTTTTTAAAAATATGTATCTATAAACCCGATAATATTAGTCCCCTCCCCGGCCTTGCGAGTCAAAATTTGTAAAACAGGACTGAGAGGATGCATCCCTACAAAATTTCGACAGGCAGAGAAGGATGTAGAGGGGCGGTGCTGTACATCTCCATCAGATAAATATATTATATATATATATTTATTGGATTTGTATGCCGCCCCTCTCCGCAGACTCGGGGCGGCTAACAACAATGATAAAAAACAACATGTACCAATCCAATTAATAAAACAACTAAAAACCCTTATAATAAAAACCAAACATACACACAAACATACCATGCATAACTTGTAATGGCCTAGGGGGAAAGAATATCTTAGCTCCCCCATGCTTGGCGATAAAGGTGGGTCTTGAGTAATTTGCGAAAGACAAGGAGGGTGGGGGCCGTTCTAATTTCTGGGGGGAGTTGATTCCAGAGGGCCGGGGCCGCCACAGAAAAGGCTCTTCCCCTGGGGCCCACCAAACGACATTGTTTGGTCGAAGGGACCCGGAGAAGGCCAACTCTGTGGGACCTTATCGGCCGCTGGGATTCGTGTGGTAGAAGGCGGTTCCGGATGTATTCTGGCCCAATGCCATGCAGCTAGTGCAGGCCATGGAGGGTTGTAGAAACGTGGGTGAATCTAGGGAGCCCCACGATGGCTCTCGTGGCTGCATTCTGCACGATCTGAAGTTTCTGAACACTTTTCAAAGGAAACCCCATGTAGAGAGCGTTGCAGTAATCGAACCTCGAGGTGATGAGGGCATGAGTGACTGTGAGCAATGACTCCCTGTCCAGATAGGGCCGCAACTGGTGCACCAAGCGAACCTGGGCAAACGCCCTCCCCGCCACAGCTGAAAGATGATGTTCCAATGTCAGCTGTGGATCGAGGAGGACGCCCAAGTTGCGAACCCTTTCTGAGGGAGTCAATAGTTCCCCCCCCAGGGTACAATATAAGCTCTGTGTGTGCGTTTATTCTATCTATCTATCTATCTATCTATCTATCTATCTATCTATCTATCTATCTATCTATCTATCTATCTATCTAACATTTATAGAATGGTAATTTGTACAAATAAAACTTTATAGAATAGAATAGAATTTATTTATTTATTTATTTATTATTTATTATTTATTTATTAGATTTGTATGCCGCCCCTCTCCGTAGACTCGAATAGAATAGAATAGGATACAATTTTTATTAGCCAAGTGTGATTGGACACACAAGGAATTTGTCTTTGGTGCAGATGCTCTCAGTGTACATAAAAGAAAAAGAAACATTTGTCAAGAATCGTGTGGTCCAACACTTAATGATTGTCATAGGGCTCAAATAAGCAATGAATGAAGAAACAATCAATATTAATAAAAATCTTAGGATACAAGCAACAAGTTAAAGTCATACAGTCCTAAGTGGGAGGCAAAGGATGATAGGAATGATGGGAAAAACTAGTAGAAATAGAAGTGCAGGTTAGTAAAAAGTCTGACAGTATTGAGGGAATTATTTGTTTAGCAGAGTGATGGCGTTCTGGAAAAAACTGTTCTTGTATCCAATTGTCTTGGTGTGCAGTGCTCTGTAGCAACGTTTTGAGGGTAGGAGTTGAAACAGTTTGTGTCCAGGATGCGAGGGGTCAGTAAATATTTTCCCCACCCTCTTTTTGACTCGTGCAGTATACAGGTCCTCAAAGGAAGGCAGGTTGGCAGCAATTGTTTTTTCTGCAGTTCTGATTGTCCTCTGAAGTCTGTGTCGGTCCTGTTGGGTTGCAGCACCAAACCAGACAGTTATAGAGGTGCAGATGACAGACTCAATAATTCCTCTGTAGAACTGTATCAGCAGCTCCTTGGGCAGTAATTAGATAAGTAATGATAAAAAGTAATGATAGAAGACAATAGGACAGTAGGACAGGGATGGCAGGTGCAATGGTGCGCTTATGCACACCCCTTATGCACACCCCTTATGCACACCCCTCTTAGAAAGGGAGAGAGGTCAATTGTAGATAGTCTAAGGTTAAAGGTTTTGGAGTTAGGAGTAAAAACCACAGTCAGGTAGTGCATTCCAGGCATTGATTACTACTCCATTGCTGAAGTTGTATTTTTTGCAGTCTAGTTTGGGGGAGTTGACATTTAGTTTAAATCTAGTTGTGTGTTGTTGTGGTTGAAGGTGAAGTAGTCGCTAACAGGTAGGACATTTTGGTATGTGATTTTATGAACTATAGTTAAGTCGGAATAGAGACGACAGAGTTGTAAGTTGTCTAATCCAGTGATTTTCAACCTTTTTTGAGCCGCGGCACATTTTTTACATTTACAAAACCATGGGGCACATTGAGCAGGGGGGTGGGGGGGTGTAAAAAAGTTTGGGCAAAAAAATTCTCTCTCTTCCTCCCTTTCGCTCTATTTCTCTCTCTCTCCCTCCCTCTTTCTCTCCCTTTCTTTTTTCTCTCTCCACCCCTTTCTTTCTCTCTTCCTTCCTTCCTCTTTTTTGCTCTTTCTCCCTCCCTCCCTCTGTCTTTCTCTCTCCCACCTTCCCTCCCTCTCTCTCTCTCTTTCTCTCTCTCTCTCTCTTTCATTCTCTTCTTTCTTGCTTTCTTTCTCTCTTGCTTTCTCTCTCTCTTTCTTTCTTTCTTTCTCTCTCTCTCTCTCTTGCTTTCTTTCTCTCTCTCTCTTGCTCTCTCTCTCTCATGCTCTTCTTTCTTTCTTTCTTTCTCTCTTTCTTTCTCTCTCTCTCTTGCTGTCTTTCTCTCTCTCTTTCTCTCTCTTGCTTTCTTTCTCTCTCTTTCTTTTCTCTCTCTCTCTCTTGTTTTCTTTCTCTCTCTGAGTTTCGCGGCACACCTGACATATGTCTCACGGCACACTAGTGTGCCACGGCACACTGGTTGAAAAACACTGGTCTAATCGAAGAATTTCAAGTCTGGCGGAGTAAGGTGTTTTGTTGTGAGAGGAGGAGTGAAGGACTCTTCTTGTGAAATATTTCTGGACTCTCTCAATTGTGTTCATGTCAGATATGCAATGTGGGTATTTATTTATTTATTTATTTATTTATCTATCTATCTATCTATCTATCTATCTATCTATCTATCTATTTATTAAATTTGTATGCCGCCCTTCTCCGTAGACTCGGGGCGGCTCACAGCAGTGATAGAAGCAATGTACAATACAAATCTACTAATATGAAGTTAAAAACCCATAATTTAAAAAGCATGCACACAACACACCATACATAAATTATATAGGCCTGGGGAAGATACTTCAATTCCCCCATGCCTGACGGCAGAGGTGGGTTTTGAGAAGTTTACGAAAGGCAAGGAGGGTGGGGGCAATTCTGATCTCTGGGGGGAGTTGGTTCCAGAGGGCCGGGGCTGCCACAGAGAAGGCTCTTCCCCTGGGTCCCTGGGTTCCATACAGGTGAGCTGTATTCTAAGATTGGCCTGACAAATGTTTTGTAAGCTCTTGTTAGCAGTTCAAAATTACGCAAAGGATTAGGTTAACAACTCTTAAAGCCTTTTTGACAATGTTGTTGCAGTGGGCTCTAGGACTTAGGTCATTGGAGATGAGTACAGTGAACCCTCGAGTTTCGCGTCCTCAAGGATCGCGAAAGGGCTATTTCGCTAGTTTTCAACCCGGAAGTAAACTCCACCATCTGCGCATGCGTGCCCTTCCACGCATGCGTAGATGGTGGAGTTTCCCCGCCGGGCAGAGGCTTCCCTGGGTCTTCCCCCTCTTGCCCCGGTAAGACCCCAGCGGCGGTGGGCTGGAGCGCGAGCTTGGGGCAGCCTAGCTCCGCTTCCCAGCTGGGAAGCGGAGCCGGCAACAGCGTGGGCGGGCGGGCGGCGCGCGCGAGCTTGGGGCAGCCTGGCTTCGCTTCCCAGCTGGGAAGCGGAGCCGGCAACAGCGTGGGCGGGCGGGCGGCGCGCGCGAGCTTGGGGCAGCCTGGCTTCGCTTCCCAGCTGGGAAGCGGAGCCGGCAACAGCGTGGGCGGGCGGGCGGCGCGCGCGAGCTTGGGGCAGCCTGGCTTCGCTTCCCAGCTGGGAAGCGGAGCCGGCAACAGCGTGGGCGGGCGGGCGGCGCGCGCGAGCTTGGGGCAGCCTGGCTTCGCTTCCCAGCTGGGAAGCGGAGCCGGCAACGCGCGCGCGCTTGGGGAAACCCCAGATCCGCTCCCCAGCTGGGGAGCAGCCCCAGCAACGCGCGCGAGCTTGGGGCAGCCTAGCTTTGCTTCCCAGCTGGGAAGCGGAGCCGGCAACGCGCGCGCGCTTGGGGAAACCCCAGATCCGCTCCCCAGCTGGGAAGCGGCCCCAGCAACTCGCGCGCGCTTGGGGAAACCCCAGATCCGCTCCCCAGCTGGGGAGCGGCCCCAGCAACGCGCGCGCGCTCCCCAGCAACGCGCTGCGGCGGTGGAAGTAAAAACACATCTGCACATGCGCAGATGGTGTTTTTACTTCCGCACCGCTACTTCGCGAAAAATCGATCATCGCTTGGGGTCCTGGAACGGAACCCTCGCGATGATCGAGGGTTCACTGTACTCCAAGGTCTTTGACAGATTGAGGGTTTTCAATAAGTTCAATTCCTCCAAGTTTATATTTAGTATTCTGATTCTTTTTACCAATGTGTAAGATAGAGCATTTAGTGGTGGAGATTTGAAGGATTTAGACCATTCAGCTACATGGTCAAGGTCTTTTTGAAGGGTAGCAGTATTGTGGGTTGTATTATCACAAAGAGTGATTGTGTGTGTGATTGCCTTGCCTTCTCTGCTTTCAACTTGCAGAGAAAAGTGGTACAGCCTTTGTTTCTTCTTGTGAGAACTCTACCACTTGCGTCCCTGGGGCCTTGAAGGGAGTACACAACAACAGCAATAGCATTTAGACTTATATGCCTCTTCATAGTGCTTTTTACAGCCCTCTCTAAGCTGTTTACAGAATCAGCCTCTTGCCCCCAACAATCTGGGTCCTCATTTTACCCACCTCGGAAGGATGGAAGGCTGAGTCAACCTTGAGCCGGTGGTGAGATTTGAACTGCTGAACTATAGCTAGCAGTCAGCTGAAGTCGCCTGCAGTGCTGCACTCTAACCACTGCACCAACCCGGCTCAGTGGTTTATTTATTTATTTATTAGATTTGTATGCCGGCCGATTGGGATTGCAAGAGCAAAGCTCAAAGGGGGATTCAAAATTCAGAAGCCATTGTTCAATTATTTGGATGACTCAAATTATTTTATTTTATTATCATTTCATTTTAGTTATTTTATGTTGTTCTTTGGTTTCCTTTTCCCCCCATTTCATTTCATTAGACGGAATTACAGCAGAACAAAATTGGAAGGAACTTGGAAGGTCATCTAGTCCTGCTTAAATGGGACACACCTATATGATTCTGGACAAATGGTTGTCCAGTCTTTTCTTAAAAATCTCCAGAGTCAGAGCACTCTCAAATTTAATTTAATATAATTTAACTTTATTTTAACTATACTTTTAGTTTAACTTTAGTTTAATTTAACTTTACCTTAATTTAACTTTATTTTAATTTAACTTTATTTTATTTCATTATTTCATTTCATTTCATTTTTTTTCAAATCATTTCATTAGACAGAATTACACACACAACGAAGAGTTGGAAAGGATCTGGGAGGGCACCTCGTCCAAACTCCTGCTTAAGTGGGACCTTCTATATGATGCTGGACAAATGGCTGGCCAGCCTCTTCTTAAAATATCTCCAGAAATGAAACACTCAAGAGAGGGAGAAGGAGAAGGAAGAGGAGGAAGAGGAAGAGGAAGAGGAGGAGGAGGAAGAGGAGGAGGAGGAGGAAGAGGAAGAGGAGAAGGAGGAGGAAGAGGAGGAAGAGGAGAAGGGGAAGGAAGAGGAGGAGGAAGAGGAGAAGGAGAAGGAAGAGGAGGAAGAGGAAGAGGAGGAGGAGGAAGAGGAGGAGGAGGAGGAAGAGGAGAAGGAGAAGGAAGAGGAGGAAGAGGGGAAGGGGAAGGAAGAGGAGGAGGAAGAGGAGAAGGAGAAGGAAGAGGAGAAGGAGAAGGAAGAGGAGGAGGAAGAGGAGAAGGAGAAGGAAGAGGAGGAAGAGGAAGAGGAGGAGGAGGAGGAGGAAGAGGAGAAGGAGGAGGAAGAGGAGGAGGAGAAGGAAGAGGAGGAGGAGGAAGAGAAGAAGGGGAAGGAAGAGGAGGAGGAAGAGGAGAAGGAGAAGGAAGAGGAGAAGGAGAAGGAGAAGGAGGAGGAGGAGGAGGAAGAGGAGAAGGAGGAAGAGGAGAAGGAGAAGGAAGAGGAGGAGGAGGAAGAGGAGGAGGAGGAGGAAGAGGAAGAGGAGAAGGAGAAGGAAGAGGAGGAGGAGGAAGAGGGAGTAGAGGAGGAGGAGGAGGAGGAGAAGAAGAAGAAGAAGAAGAAGAAGAAGAAGAAGAAGAAGAAGAAGAAGAAGAAGAAGAAAGAGCAGAAGCAGGAGAAAGAGGAGAAGGAAGAGAGGAAAGAAGGGGTGGAAGACAAGAAGCAGCCCATTCCCCTCCCTTCCCTTCCATTCCATTCTATTCTGTATTTGGGTAGACATATACTTTCTCTTGAGAGCAGGCAACATTTTAATGCAAGCCGGTGTACTCACATTTTTAAAAAATGACAATAAAGACATCTTATCTGCTTTACACAACCTTCTGATAAGCAACGTCAACTGGTAAGCCAAATTCGCTTAATGACCGGGTTGCTGACTTAACCGCTGCAGAGATTTGCTTAACCGGCTGCAACAAGAAAAACCATCAATTTACTTTTGCCAAGTGAAACTTGGGATAAGTGACTTTTTTCAAAGGCACCGAACCCACGTTTCACTTAGCAAACGTTAAATGTGGGGCTCCGCTGGAGATTGTACATTGAGGATTGTCAGTATTGTCTCAATCAGTCTTTCGGCTTAAATGGCAATTCAGGATATTGGTTTGAGGACCACACAGAGAGTGTGTAACACAGCGACCTGCCAATCACCGATGTGCTAATTTCATTAGACCCTTTTTTTTTTTTTTTGGCATTTGGTGGACTTGGGTGGACTCCATTGTCCCTCCAGGCAGCCTGTGGAGTGATTGGTCGGTGTGACTCAGCGCATGGCTCCGAAATTAGGCTAAACTGTGCGCTACCCGGAACATGGAGAGATCTATTTTGGAGTAAATTTACACAGGTGAGCTTGGTCAAACAGCCGGCTTTGCTGGAGAACGGTTTAATTTCACCCGTTGGTTCTCGTTGCTGAAATAATCAACACTCAAAGCCATTGGAGATCTGTCTCTGGCGTTTAATTGGAAGTGAGCAATTCCTCGGCAGGCAGGGAAGGGATTGTGTATGCGCATAATAGCAACTTCACTCCTCCACTTGAAATAGGATACCCTACGAGACTAGACTTTCAATCCTGGGCCTAGAAAGTTTAGAACTAAGATGCCTTAAACAAGATCTAAGTATTGCCCACAAGATCATATGCTGCAACGTCCTGCCTGTCGGCGACTACTTCAGCTTCAACCACAACAACACAAGAGCACACAACAGATTTAAACTTAATATTAACCGCTCCAAACTTGACTGTAAAAAATATGACTTCAGTAGCCGAGTTGTCGAAGCGTGGAACTCATTACCGGACTCCATAGTGTCATCCCCAAACCCCCAACACTTTACCCTTAGATTATCCACGGTTGACCTATTCAGATTCCTAAGAGGTCAGTAAGGGGTGAGTACAAGTGCACTAGAGTGTCTTCCGTCCCCTGTCCTATTACTCTCCTATATCTCCTATATCTCTTCTTCTATTCTTTCATTGATATATTCTATTCCTATATCTTCTTTTCTATTATTTCTTAGATATATTTTACTATGAGTATCTCCTCTATAACCTTCATCATGTATTTTACTATGTGTATATTGATATATATTCACTAAAACCCTCAGTGTGTATTGGACAAAATAAGTAACTAAATAACTAAATAAACAAACAAACAAACAAACAAACAAACAAACTTGTGGGGAAGACCTAGAGAGATGCAGCCAAAGGATGCTGCCTAGGGAACGGTCAGATAAATTCCCATTCAAAATAGAGCCGGCAAGGGACCTTGGAGGTCTTCTAGTCCAACCCCTTGCTCAAGCAAGGAAAGACTTAATGAACTCAATCTATATAGACATTTTTGTGGATTTCTCCCCCTGTTCCTTTCCTCCATCCCTTTTATACAAAAATATTGGAAAGTCTTAAGCATAAAACGTATCAGGAAAGACTTCATGAACTCAATCTGTATAGTCTGGAGGACAGAAGGGAAAGGGGGGACATGATCGAAACATTTAAATATGTCAAAGGGTTAGATAAGGTTCAGGAGGGAAGTGTTTTTAATAGGGAAGTGAACCCAAGAACAAGGGGGCACAATCTAAAGTTAGTTGGGGGAAAGATCAGAAGCAACGTGAGAAAATATTATTTTACTAAAAGAGTAGTAGATGCTTGGAACAAACTTCCAACAGACGTGGTTGCTAAATCCACAGTCACTGAATTTAAACATGCCTTGGAAAAACATATATCCATTGTAAGATAAAATACAGGAAATAGTATAAGGGCAGACTAGATGGATCTGGAGGCCTTTTTCTGCCGTCAACCTTCTATGTTTCTATGTTTCTAAGCAAAGAGTTGTCTGTACCATTTCAGACAAGGGACTTAAAACTCCCAGTGATGTAGCACTCACAACTTCTGGTGGCAAGCTATTCCACTGGTTAATTGTCCTGTCAGGAAGTTTCTCCTTAATTCCAGGTTGCTTCTCTCCTTGATTCGTTTCCATCCGTTGTTTCTTGTCCTACTTTTTGGTGCTTTGGAAAATAAATTGACTTCCACTTCTTTGTGGTGGCCCCTCAAATCCTGGAATACCATCTTTTTTTGCAACGTGGTGGCCAAAACTGGATGCTGTTATTCCAGGTGTGGCCTTACTAAGGGCTTTACAAAGCGGTACTAATATGTCACCTGATTTTGAGTCTATGCCTCTGTTTATACAACCAAGGATTGTGTTAGCATTTTTGGGCTGCTGCTGCACATGGCTGGCTCATGTTTAAGGGTTCGTCTGAGGTTCCTCTCACAGTTGCTGTTTTTGAACCCGGGTTTCACCTAACCTGATAAGAGGGAGCCTAGCCTGCAACTACCTAATTGTTCTATCCAGGGCCTCCACAGGTTGAAAACAAAGGAGGAATCCACACGCTGATATTTCAAATCAACCTTTTTATTTAGAAAGTGTCATTTATACAAGCCACAGTCATGCATGTGAGTTCATCTTGGCAGCTTCTCAGGGAGAGGAGTTAACAGTCCAGTGGCTAGGCTGCTGCCAAAGATCAAAGCTAATTTGCGCATACCTTTATGAGCTAAAGAGTCTCCAGTTTCACTGACTTACATTTACAGCTTTCCGGATTCTCCGCAGGCAGGGCAATTCTACTCCAAGGATTTTAGCAGAGAAAGAACAGTTGGCTAGCGTAATATGGCTGGAACCTCCAAACATCAACTGATTCCCTTACAAAACGTTCAAACTCCACCCTTAATGTCCCATTAGCCATGCTTAAATACCTATGGGGAGTGGTCAACAATTCCCTAGAGTTAACAAACTATAGACTCCTTTCTTTTCCCATACAACATGAGAAAATATTATTTGACTGAAAGAGTAGTAGATCCTTGGAACAAACTTCCAGCAGACGTGGTAGATAAATCCACAGTAACTGAATTTAAACATGCCTGGGATAAACATATATCCATCCTAAGATAGAATACAGAAAATAGTATAAGGGCAGACTAGATGGACCATGAGGTCTTTTTCTGCCGTCAGATTTCTATGTTTCTAAGTATTCTTGTCCTTTTCCTAGTCTTCTCAACTGGGCATCTAACAAAGGCTCCAGATCTTCCTCCTCCTCCTTTAAGTCAGACTACCTACTCTCATTGGCATATCTGCCACCTCTGGTGGTCCTTCAGGTTCAGCCAGGTCTATTTCTCCCTCACTCTCACTCTCTGCATCCGCTGGCATTATCCTCCTCAGAATCTGTCATTACTGGAGTTGGTCAAGGACCATTAACAACATTAATGGGTAGGAGAAAGGCTCAGATGGAACCTCTGAGAGCTTAGAAGGAACCTTCTGAGCAGGGTTGGACTAGATGACCTACAAGGTCCCTTCTAACTCTGTTAATCTAATCCAATCCAGTTCAATCCAATCCAATCTAATCTAATCCAATCCAATCCAATCCAATCCAATCCAATCTCTTCCACTGTAAAGGATATGGTGGGAGGTTTCTACTTTCAGAGCAGCAAGATTCTGTTGAAGGTACGCCTTAGAACAAAGTTGAATTAACTCAACTACTGGGAGTCCTTGACTTATGACCACCCAACATTTCTGTAGCTAAGCAAGACAGTGGTTAAGTGAGTTTTGGCCCCATTTTACGACCTTTCTTGCCTCAGTGGTTCAGTGAATCCCTGCAGTTGTTAAATTAGTCATTAATTGTTACCGATTAACAATTACGAATTGTTAATTTAGTAAATTAGTAACATCCCCTTTTGTGACCACGTGACCTCAGGACACTGCTGTAAATAGGAGTCCATTGCCATGTTCCATCCATCTTACCCTTTTTATCCTCCCACGGAATATCTTTGCTGAAGCTCTACTCGAAAAGACTCTGTAAGGCTTCAGTACAAAGCTGGGCCCATCTGCTAGCTTTGTTAAGCAGGTGGAGAAAGGCCTCTGAGGACTCCATTATCCATCATCTCCCTCCGCAAATCTTCGATTGAGACCCACAGGCTTCACAAACGAGGCTGGCCTCAAACTTTTCCTTGACTTCACGTCAACGAGGGCTGGCAAACTGTCTCTTAACTTTAAGATGCTTGGATTTCAAGTTCAACCCCTGGGATTCTTAGAGTTGAAGTCCAGACATCTTAAAGTGGCCATGGTTGAGAAATATTGGATACTATTCCTTCAAGGACTTCTGGGGTTGTTGTTGTGTTTTTTCAAAAGAGGTGGTGTTTGAGATCTTCCAGAATGGTGGATGCTACTGGAGCTCTCCGTGGTGCTGATATTTTCCCTAAACATTTAATTCTGTGCTTTTCAAGCTTGGCTACTTGAAGATGTTGGATAACCATTTGTCTGAAGTAGTGTAGGGTCTCCTACCCAAGCAAGGGTTTGGACTAGAAGACCTCCAAGGTCGCTTCCAGCTCTGTTGTTATTATAAGATGTAGCCAAGACCTCAATATCCAGAATTCCCCAGCCACCATATATTCCTAAGATGGTTGGACTTCGTGTCCCAGAATTCCCAGCATGCTCTCAAGATGGTTGGATTTTAACAGGGGGTATGACTGGTTGAAGCAAAAAAGATATTTAAAAACATAAAGTAGATTTAAAGTGGAGTTTTCGGAGAAGGGCAGCATACAAATCTAATAAATAAATAAATATTTATCCCCACGATTCAGAAAAAATTATCAATAGAAACACACATATGTAAATGATTATAAATGTAAGTTATAGTTAAATTCATGTTTTATTAGCAAAAAAAGGAAAAGACAGCTATGGATTTTTTTAAAAAAAATTACTGGAACTAAGAAAAAAAGAATATAGAAAGGAAATACAATACTATATAAGGGCTTTTCAAAAATAACAGTCAACAGAATAGTTGACCTTTTTGATAAGTTATTTTATTTTTCAAAATTTATTTACCGGTATTTTATTTATTTAGTCAAGTACGAATTGGTAGTATACAAAGATATAGCAATGTTTATATACATGCTACTAGTAAAAGAGAAACATTAGGACAGGGGACAGAAGGCACGCTGGGACACTTATGCACACCCCTTACTGACTTCTTAGGATTTGGGAGAGGTCAACAGTGGATAGTCTAAGGGTAAAGTTTTGGGAATGAGGTGATGATACTACAGAGTCAGGTATTGAGTTCCATGAATTAACTATTCGGTTACCAAAGTTGTATTTCCTGCAGTTGAGTTTGGAGCAGTTTACTTTAAGTTTGTATCTGTTGTGTGCTTGTGTGTTTTTGTGGTTGAAGCATGAAGTAGTAGTTGACAGGATAGAAGTTGTAGCAGAAGATTTTATGGGCTATGCTTAGGTCGTGTGTAAGGCTACCTTTGAAAAGTGTTTGGAAACTTCACATCGTGCAGAATGCAGCTGCGAGAGCAATCATGGGCTTTCCCAAAAACACCCATGTAACACCAACACTCCGCAGTCTGCATTGGTTGCCGATCAGTTTCCGGTCACAATTCAAAGTGTTGGTCATCACCTATAAACTTCATGGCACCGGACCAGGGTATCTACGAGACTGCCTTCTGCCGCACGAATCCCAGCGACCGGTTAGGTCCCACAGAGTGGGCCTTCTCCGGGTCCCATCAAAAAAACAATGTCGTTTGGCGGGGCCCAGGGGAAGAGCCTTCTCTGTGACGGCCCCGACCCTCTGGAACCAACTCCCCCCGGAGATTAGAATTGCCCCCACCCTCCTCGCCTTTCGTAAGCTCCTTAAAACCCACCTCTGCCGTCAGGCTTGAGGGAACTGAGATATTCTTTCCCCCTAGGCCTTTACAATTTATGCATGGTATGTTTGTTTGTATATACTGTATGTTTGGTTTTACAATAAGGGTTTTTTAGCTGTTTTAGTATTGGATTTACATGCTGTTTTTTTTACTGTTGTTAGGGCAGACTAGATGGACCATGAGGTCTTTTTCTGCCGTCAGACTTCTATGTTTCTATGTTTTTTGTGTCTGCCTGTCTATCTTGTTTGTTTTGTATGTAAATAATCAATAAAGACTACTTTTTTAAAAAAAAAAAGATAGTTGGATTTCAACTCCCAGAATTCCCCAGCCAGCATGCTTTAAAGATGCCCAGACTTCAAATTCCAGAATTCTCCATGTAGCATGCTCCAAAGATTATTGAACTTCATATCCCAGAATTCCCCAGCCATCATATTCTAAAAACAGTTGGATGTCAAGTCCCAGAATTCCCCAGCCACCATGCCTTCAGACAGTGGAGTTCAAATCTCAAAATAGATGGACTAAGGATAACAAGGGACTCCAATTGCATCAGACATGTGATCCCTATAGGATTGCTGGCCTCGATGCTTCCTTCAGCACATCTCCAACCAATTGTACAAATGTGCACATGAAACGCACACACACGTGGGGTTTTCTCCCCTACGAGTTGCATTTTAGACATTTTTGCACTTTGCTTAACCCTCCTACTGAGAGCAGTGAATATTAAATCTAGTGGGTGTTAAATTCCTGACCTTGGCACTGAGTTCAAGAGTTCCCACGGGGTTTCAACTTGGCAGAATTCCCAACTATTGCAGTTCTTCTGGGTTCCCCCTATTAATCCGTCTATTATTCCCACGAATTCCCCAGGCGATTAAAAAGCAGCTTTTGATCGGAGGACTAACACTTTTCAGAAAGGATGGCAATCCGTCTGGCTATGCAATTCAAATTTTCATTTATTCCTCTTAATGTGCATTTATTTCATGCAATAAGAGAGGTGGGAGGGAGGGAAAGAGAGAGAGAGAGAGATGATAGATGAGAGAGAGAGAGATGGATGAACTGATAGATAGATAGATAGATAGATAGATAGATAGATAGATAGATAGATAGATATACAGAGATAGATAGATAGATACAGAGATATGTAGAACATGCATGGATGGATTGATAGGTGAAAGACAGATAGAGAAAATAGATAGATAGATAGATAGATAGATAGATAGATAGATAGATAGATGACAGACAGACAGGCAGGCAGATTTGGGTGGGTTGGGTGGGTGGATGATAAATAGATAGATAGATAGATAGATAGATAGATAGATAGATAGATAGATAGATAGGTAGGTAGGTAGGTAGGTAGGTAGGTATGGATGGATATACAGATTGACAGACAGGCAGATATGATTGAAGGATGGATGGATGGATGACAGAGAGACAGGCAGATAGACAGACATTATGGATGAATGGAAGGATGGATGGATGGATCGATAGATCGATTCATCAATGGACCGATGGACGGACACACAGACAGAGAGACATGATTGATGGATGGATGGATGATAGATGGATGGATGATATATGGATAGATAGATAGATAGATAGATAGATAGAAAAATAGATAGATAGATAGATAGATAGATAGATAGATAGATAGATAAATAGGAATGGATGGATGGAAGGAAGGAAGGAATGGAGGGAAGGAGGGATTGAAGGAAGGAAGGAAGGAAGGAAGGAAGGAAATGCAGGTAGTTCCACCAGCTAATTGTCCTCACTGTCAGGAAGTTTCTCCTTAATTTCAAGTTCCTTCTCTCCTTGATGACTTTCCACCCGTTGTTTCTTTTCCTGCCTTCCGGTGCTTTGGAGAATAAACTCCCTTAACCTCCATGGCAAGACAGGTCATCAATTGAAGCAAAAGCCTATTTAATGACGGTCTGCCTTAGCTAGCCAGGGATGAAATCTGGAGCTCAAATTGTGTTCGCTACGTCAACAGTTTAGCTGTGAGATGCAAAAAAACCCTCTGATTTCCCCTTTTCCCTCCAGTCAAAAGCCGTGCGTGGGTCCGCTCACCTACCCACGCAGTGTGAGAGAGAAGTTCAGAACGAAAAGCATTTAGTTGCCCGGAGTAACAGGTGAATGTTTTTCGGAGTTTTTATCCTTCCACCGCCGACACGGAAAAAGGTTACCTGAGTACAGAGTGGTTTTATGTTGTTGAAGATGGCAGGGGTTGCGTTGGGAGCTCTCTCTCCGTTCCACCGAGGAGCAAACAGAAGTCACCTCCCCAGTTCTCCAGGGTGGAAACACATTCTTTAGCAGTGAGAACAACCCTCGAAAACGGGAATGTCCCAGGGGAGAAATCTTTCCTGCAGTTTGTGTGTCCAGCCACGAAATAGAAACACAGAAAGTTGGAAGGGGAGGATTTAGAATTTTAGAATTTTAGATGGCTAGAGTTGGAAGGGACCTTGTAGATCATCTAGTCCAGCCCTCCTGCTTAGGCAGGAGTTTCCGGGTGGTGCAATGGTTAGAGTGCAGCACTACAGGCTACTTCTGCTCATCAACAGTTCTGCAGATCGAATCTCAGTAGGCTTCAGGATGACTCAGCCTTCCATCCTTCCAAGGTCGGAAAAACGAGGACCCAGATAGAAACATAGAAGATTGACAGCCGAAAAAGACCTCCTGGTCCATCTAGTCTTCCCTTATACTATTTTCTGTATTTTATCTTAGGATGGAGATATGTTTATCCCAGGCATGTTTAAATTCAGTGACTGTGGAATGACCAAACGCGTCTGCTGGAAGTTTGTTCCAAGCATCTACTACTATTTCAGTCAAATAATATTTTCTCACATTGCTTCTGATCTTTCCCCCAACTAACCTCAGATTGTGTCCCCTTGTTCTTGGGTTCACTTTCCTATTAAAAACACTTCCCTCCTGAACCTTATTTAAGTCTTTAGCATTGATCATGCCCCCCCTTTCCCTTCTGTCCTCCAGACTATACAGATTGTGTTCATTAAGTCTTTCCTCATAAGTTTTATGCTTAAGACTTTCTACCATTTTTGTAGCCCGTCTTTGGACCCGTTCAATTTTATCAATATCTTTTTGTAGGTGAGGTCTCCAGAACTGAACACGGTATTCCAAATGTGGTCTCACCAGCGCTCTATATAGATTGTTTTATTTATTTTATTTCATTATCTATTTGTCATACAAGTATAGAATTATAGTTTGTATTATTTATTTGTTTGTTTGTTTGTTTGTTTGTTTGTTTGATTGATTTTTATGCTGCCCTTCTCCTTAGACTCAGGGCGGCTTACAACATGTTAGCAATAGCCCTTTTTTAACAGAGCCAGCATATTGACCCCACAATCCGGGTCCTCATTTTATCCACCTCGGAAGGATGGAAGGCTGAGTCAACCTTGAGCCGGTGATGAGATTTGAACCGCTGACCTTCAGATCTACAAGTCAGCTTCAGTGGCCTGCAGCATAGCACTCTACCTGCTGCGCCACCCCGGCTCATTAACATAGCAAAGTATTAAGAAGTGATAAGAAAGATAATAGGACAGAAGGACAGGGACGGTAGGCACAATGGTGCGCTTATGCATGCCCCTTACAGACCTTTTAGCAAAGGGGAGAGGTCAATAGTAGATAATTTAAGGTTGAAGATCTTGGGTTGGGGGAAAAAACAACAGAGTCAGGTAGTGAGTTCCAGGCACTCTGTTGCTGAAGTCATATTTTCTACAGTCAAGTTTGGAGCGATTTACATTTAGTTTGTATCTATTACGTGCTCTTGTGTTGTTGTTGTTGAAGGTGAAGTAGTCACTAACAGGAAGGACGTTATGGTGTATGATCTGATGAACAACAGTTAAACCAGTTCGGAGGCGACCTAGTTGTAGATTGTCTAACCGTAGTATTTGAAGTCTGGAGGAGTAAGGTAGTTTGTTTCGAGAGCAGGAGTGAAGGACTCTTCTTGTGAAGTATTTCTGGACTCTCTATGTTGAGTTGATGTCAGTTATGCAATGTGGGTTACATACAGGCGAGCTGTATTCGAGTATTGGTCTGACTAATGTTTTGTAAGCTCTGGTTAGTAGATCAGTGTTTCTGGAGAAGAAGCTACGTAATATCAGGTTTGTAACTCTTAGTGCTTTTTTAGCAATGTTGTTACAGTGAGCTCCGGCACTTAGGTCATTGGATATGAGTACTCCAAGGTCTTTGACAGAATGGGGGTTAGCTATGAGTTCATTACTCCGCGGCCTGCATTGGTTGCTGATCACTTTCCGGACTCAATTCAAAGTGTTGATGATGACCAATAAAGCCCTACATGGCATCGGACCAAAATACTTACAAGACCGCCTTCTGCCACATAAATCCCAGCGGCTGATCCCACAGAGTTGGCCTTCTCCAGGTCCCATCAACCAAACAATGTCATCTGGTGGGGCCTAGGGGAAGAGCCTTCTCTGTGGCAGCCCCGGTCCTTTGGAATCAACTCCCTCCGGAGATTCGAACCGCTCCCACCCACCTCGCCTTTCATAAGAACTTGAAGACTTATCTATGTCGCCAGGCATGGGGCAACTAATGTATCCCCCTTTTCGTTATGAGTGGGTATGATTGTGTAGTATCAATTGTTTTTAAGATAATGGGTTTTACTACAGTTTTAATTATTAGATTTGTTTTTGTATTGTTCTGTTGTTGTTGTGAGCCGCCCTGAGTCTTTGGAGAGGGGCGGCATACAAATCTAATTAATTATTATTATTATTATTATTATTATTATTATTATTATTATTATTATTATTGAAACATAGAAACATAAAAACAGAAGACTGACGGCAGAAAAAGACCTCATGGTCCATCTAGTCTGCCCTTATACTATTTCCTGTATTTTATCTTAGGATGGATATATGTTTATCCCAGGCATGTTTAAATTCAGTTACTGTGGATTTACCAACCCCGTCTGCTGGAAGTTTGTTCCAAGGATCTACTACTCTTTCAGTAAAATAATATTTTCTCATGTTGCTTTTGATCTTTCCCCCAACTAACTTCAGATTATTATTATTGTTGTTGTTGTTGTTGTTGTTGCTGCTGCTGCTGCTGCTACTACTACTTCCAAGTATGTATTTAGTATTCTGATTCTTTTTACCAGTGTGTAAGACAGAGCATTTGTTTGTTGAGATTTGAATTTGCCAGTTATTAGACCATTTAGCTAAATGATCAAGGTCCTTTTGAAGGCAATATGCTTACTCTCTGTAAGCCACTTAGAGAGGACTGTAAAGCACTATGAAGCAGTATATAAGTCTTAGTGCTATTGCTAACACTACAGTAATACCCCGGTTATTGCGTCCCCGACCATTGCGAACAGGGTAATTTGCGATTTTTCAACCCGGAAGTCAAAACACCATCTGCGTATGTGTGCCCTTTTTTTCTATGGGCACGCATGCGTAGATGGCGCCCGGCAGATCAGCTGCTGGGCGGCTTCCCTGGGTCTTCCCCCTCTTGCTGGTGGGAGGGCGAGCAGCGGGCATCAGCAAGGAGTTTCCCCACCGCCCACGCAAACTCCTCGCTGCCGCCCGCCCTTCGCCCGCCCACGCCGTTCATTCTCGCCGCTTTCGAGCTGAGTCCCGGAGCGAATTCGCTCCGGGACTCAGCTCGAAAGCAGCGACAGCCAGAGCGGAGAAGCCGTTCGCTGGCGCTGGCTGTCGGCGCTTTTGAGCTGAGTCCCGGAGCGAATTCGCTCCGGGACTCAGCTCGAAAGCGGCGACAGCCAGCGCGGAGAAGCCGTTCGCTGGCGCTGGCTGTCGGCGCTTTTGAGCTGAGTCCCGGAGCGAATTCGCTCCGGGACTCAGCTCGAAAGCGGCGACAGCCAGCGCGGCACGGCTGTTTTAAAATGTCGCCGCCGGCATGGGGGGCTTGCCAGCACCCCCCGGACCCCCAACCCGGGTTTGGGGGGCTGCTAGGAAGCCCCCCATGCCGGCGGCGACATTTTAAAACAGCCGCGCCGCCCCCAATCTTCGGCTCCTCGCTAGCGCTGCGGGAGTAAAAACACCATCTGCACATGCGCAGATGGTGTTTTTACTTCCGCAGCGCTACTTTGCGAAAACCCGCTCGTTGCGGGGGGTCCTGGAACGGAACCCTCGCAACGAGCGGGGGATCACTGTATTGCTATTTATGGTTTTTCTTTTAAGATGTTTTCCTTCTCGTCCCAGAAGCTTCTTAATCTTTGCCTAGATGGTGGGGGAATGGAAGGATTTATATACCTAGCAGAGAGCTGGTCATTTGTGTTCACTCTTTTGACACAGTGGTTCTCAACCTTTCTAATGCCGCGACTCCTTAATAGAATATAATTCTCTATTGGCCAAGTGTGATTGGACACACAAGGAATTTGTCTTTGGTGCAGATGTTCTCAGTGTACATAAAAGAAAATAGACATGAGGTACAGCACTTAATGATTGACATAGGGGGTCAAATAAGCAATGAGGAAACAATCAATATTAATAAAAATCTTAAGGATACAAGCAACCAGTTACAGTCATACAGTCATGAGTGGGAGGAAATGGGTGATAGGAATGATGAGAAAAAACTAGTAGTAATAGTAGTGCAGACTTAGTAGTTTGAGTTTGAGTTTAATCAGATTTGTATGCCGCCCCTCTCCGCAGACTCGGGGCGGCTCACAGCAACACAATACAATGTAAAACAAATCTAATATTTAAGTTAATTTAAAAAACACCACAAATTAAAACCAATCATACATACTAGCGTACCATGCATAAATTTTATAAGCCTAGGGGGAGGGAACATGTCAATTCCCCCATGCCTGACGACAGAGGTGGGTTTTAAGGAGCTTACGAAAGGCTAGGAGGGTGGGGGCAACTCTGATATCTGGGGGGAGTTGGTTCCAAAGGGTCAGGGCCGCCACAGAGAAGGCTCTTCCCCTGGGTCCCGCCAAACGACATTGTTTAGTTGACGGGACCCGGAGAGGGCCAACTCTGTGGGACCTAACTGGTCGCTGGGATTCGTGTGGCAGAAGGCGGTCCCGGAGATATTCTGGTCCAGTGCCATGAAGGGCTAGTAAATAGTTTGACAGTGTTGAGGGAATTATTTGTTTAGCAGAGTGAGGGCGTTCGGGGAAAACTGTTCTTGTGTCTAGTTGTCTTGGTGTGCAGTGCTTTGTAGTGACGTTTTGAGGGTAGGAGTTGAAACTGTTTGTGTTTAGGATGCTTATGTTGATGGTTGCTTTTCATATTTACTGAGGGCTACAGGAGGTTTCAGGTTCATAACTCTCTGGACTGTTTTTTCACAAGCCAGCTGTTAAACTTGGCAACCTTTACATGGTCCTCCTTTTGCAGCATAATTTTTTTTTCACAGCTGGTAGGTTTTCTGACCTGAGGGGGAGAGACGAGAACCCTCCCTTCCTTCTCAACTCCTTCCTCGTCTGCATTTTAAGAGAGAATGTTTTCTCTGTCTTATCCTGGGTCCCCCAACGCTCGTGGAAAAGTCGTCTCAATTGGAATTCAGCTGATAAACAGGCTTGGTTGGAAGCTGTCAATCAAATCAGCAAAGCAACATTGCCAAATTAAAATCCTTCTGCACTAAACAATGTTAAGTCACCTTTGGGTACATTAAAAAAACAAAAAATAACATTTCTCAGAATAACAACATAAAAAAGTTGGAAGAGGTTCTAAGCAGTTAACATTCTTATGGCAGTTACATTTTAGGATTATGCTTTATAATAAAGGGAAATACAAAAAGAAGAAAGAGAAAAGAAAAAAGAAAACATTTGTATGGCATTCTAACACCCCTCATCCGTTTCCTTTTAATTTCTCGACTGTTTCATACAGGTGAGCTGTATTCTAGAATTGGTCTGACAAATGTTTTGTAAGCTCTGGTTAGCAGATCGATGTTACCAGAGAAGAAACTGTGTAAGATTAGATTGACAACTCTTAATGCTTTTTGGCAATGTTGTTAAGACGTAGGTCATTGGATATGACTACTCCAAAGTTTTTGACTGGGTGAGAATCGTCTACAAGTTCATTAACTCCAAGTGTATATTTGGTACCCTGATTCTTTTTACCAATGTGCAGGACAGAGCATTTACTGGTTGAGATTTGAAGTTGCCAGTTGTTAGACCATGGTTGTTCTGCCGGGCTCTCTGGTAGAAGCCTCCCGTACAAATTTCAGACACACACACGTTTGAAAATTCAAAACAATGTCCTTTATCACAAAATTCAAAAGAAACAAAGCACCCCTTTTGTATTGCAAAGAGCACTCTTCCCCAAAACAAACTTGTCAGCTGTACAAGTCCCTTAATCAGTCCTTAAGTACTTAGCTAGTAGCTGTGAAGAAACGTCACAGCCCTCCTTCTTCCCATGAAGTGAAACACACACACACTTTACTCTGCTTTGGTGTCAAAGGCGTGAAAAATACGCAAACAAAGTTCAGACACAACGAGGCACGATCCTGAAGAACTGCGATCAGATAATCTTCCACAACAGCCAAACTAGCACGCTGCTATTTATAGCAGCAGCTCTAATTACTGGAACCCCACCCAAACACAGGTGGCCCCTCTTATCTCCTGTAATATTTCCTCAATTGGTCTCTTTGATGCATAAGTCTGCGCCTGCGTGGGTCTAACACTTCGTCATCCGAATCGACCGAAGATAATGGTGATTGGCTTCCTGGGCTGTGTGCCAAGCCCCCCTCTTCCAAGTCACCCCCACCTTCTTCTTCGTCCGAGGAAACTGCACTCCCTGACTCTGCCAGCAACAAAACAGGCCTACGACATGTTGATGTTTCCCCTGCCTCCACCTCCACATTCCCTGGGGCAGGAGCTGGGGCAGAGCCAACCACAACACCGGTCAAGGTCCTTTTTCAAGGATAGCATCATTGTCAGTGGTATTAAATAGTTTAATATCGTCGGCAAAGAGTACACAGTTGCTTATAATATGGTCACAAGGATCGTTTACGTAGAGTATGAAGAATGAGGGTCCTAAGACACTGCCTTGAGGGACCCCACTGATGACGGGGGCAAGGTTAGATATGGCACTTCCTATTTTAACTACTTGTTGTCTGTTTGACAGGAATTTATTTATTTTATTTATTTATTCAATTTTTATGCCACCCTTCTCTTTAGACTCAGGGCGGCTTACAACATGTTAGCAATAGCACTTTTTAACAGAGCCAGCATATTGCCCCCACAATCCGGGTCCTCATTTGACCCACCTCGGAAGGATGGAAGGCTAAGTCAACCTTGATCCAGTGATGAGATTTGAACCGCTGACCTACAGATCTAGCAGTCAACTTCAGTGGCCATGCTGTTATCCCGGCTCATGCTGCTATCCAATCATGTAATGGTCCAGAGATGCCATAGAATTTTAGTTTCAGTAGAAGTTTATTTATTTATTTGTTTGTTTGTTTGTTTAATTGGATTTGCATGCCGCCCCTCTCCGAGGACTTGGGGCGGCTCCCAACATGTACAAAAAACCAAGAATCAATAATAGCAATCCAACTAATATATTAAAAAACAGTCTTTAATAGTCTAGTTTATCATGAATTACTGAATCAAAGGCTTTACAAAAGTCTATGTAGATTGCTTCTATTGTTTTATCTTGATTCTGTCCCTCTGTTAATGCAGTCTAGGATTTGTGTTGGCTACTGCAGCATTACTGCCGGCTCATATTTAAGTGATTGTCTTTTCATCGGGTTGGACCAATAAGTCTTCTATTCTGCTATTGTTATTCTGCCATTTTGTTATTCTGCTATTCTGTTATTCTATCATTCTGCTATTCTGCTATTACTATTCTATCATTCTGCTATTCTATCATTCTGCTATTTTGTCATTCTGCTAATCTTCTCTGCTGTTATTCTTATATTCTGCTATTATTATTCTGTCATTCTATCTTTTTACTATTCTGTCATTCTATCATTCTGCTATTCTGTCATTCTACTGTTGTGTCATTTTGCCATTCTATCGTTCAGTTATTTTGTCATTCTGCTAATCTGCTATGTTGTTATTCTTCTATTCTGCTATTGTTATTCTATCATTCTGTTATTCTGTCCCTCTACTATTCTGCTATGCTGTCATTCTTCTATTCTGCTATTGTTATTCTATCATTCTGCTGTCATATTTTCCTGTTTTTGCCATTCCATCACTCGATTATTCTGCCATTTGGCTATTCTGTTATGAAAGGAGTCACGGCTGATGGAACTGGGGCAGCTTTTCAAAACGAGAGGCCAAATTAAGCCGGCCGGCTGACTCTTTTACAGGATGATGTCAGCGCTGATGATGACGATGGTCTTTCCGTCCAGGGTTTATCTCTGCTGGCTTCGGTGTCACTCCTTCGGTGTTGGTCACGCAGCTTTCTCCACGTCTTCTTTCCAAAGAACGAAAAGCTGAGTTTCTTCATCTCCCAAAACCACTCAAGAATTGAGGAGGGGAGGCAGCGGAGGAGAGAAAGGGACCCGGAGAGGGAGGGGGGATGTTGAAGGAGCAACCTACTCAGTGGTGGAACATCCCAACTGTCGCCACTCACTGACTTCTTCTCCAGCAGTGGGAACATAACTCTCTCTTTCTTTCTTTCTTTCTTTCTTTCCTCCTTCTTCTGTTATTTTTTAAAATCACCAGCTCTATTCATCATTTCTGTGTTGGAGCCATCAAGCTAAAGGGGCAGTAAATTAGAAAGAGGTGATTGGGGAGCCTGTAAGCTGGAGGTTATTTTTATTTTATTTTTAAAAACACAAGGAAAAAGAAAAGGAAAGAAGGCATGTCTCCCTCCCCCTCCCTCTTTCTTTCCCTCTCTCTCTCACTCTGCCTCACTCCCTCTTTCTCTCTCTCTTTTTTCTTTCTCTCTCTCTCCCTCTTTCTTTCTCTGCCTGTCTCTGCCCTGTTTGCTTTAACTACTTGTTCTTCCTCTTTCTCTCTCTCTCTTTCTCTCTGTCCCTTTCTCTCTGCATCTCTCTCTCTCTGTGTGACTCTTTCTTTTTCTCCCTCCCTGTTTCCCCTCTCATGGTCTCCCTCTAGCTCTGTTTTTCTCTGTGTATTTTTCCTCTTTCTGTTTGCCTGTCTCTCTCTCTCTCTGCCTCGGTCTTTCTTTCTCTTCCTCTCCCTCTTTCTTTATTTCTCTTTCCTCCTCTCTCTTGTTCTCTCTGTCTATTTCTCTCTGCGTATCTCTTTCTCTCTTTTTCTCTGTTTTCCTCTCTCATGGTCTCTCTCTACCTCTGTTTTTCTCTGTGTATTTTTCCTCTCTTTCTGTGTCTCTTTCTCTATCTCTCTCTCCCACTTTGTCTCTCCCACTTTCTCTTTCTCTTTCTCTATCTCTCCCTCCCTCTTTCTCTCTCTCTCTGCCTCGCTCTCTCTTTCTTTCTCTCTCTCTCTGGTTCACTCGCTAACTCTTCCTTTCTTCATCTCTCTCTCTCTTGTTCTCTCTTTCTCTTTCTCTGCATATTTCTCTTTCTCTCTATCTCTTTCTCTTTCTCTCTGTATTTTTCTGTCTCTCATGGTCTCTCTCTACCTCTGTTTTTCTCTGTGTTTTCCTCTCTCTCTCTCTTTCTGTCTCTGTCTCTCTCTGTTTCTGTTTCTCTCTCTCTCCTCCTCCTCTCTTTCAATGTCCCTCTTTCTCTCTCTCTCTCTGTGTTTTTCCTCTCTCTCTCTTTTTTTCTTTCTCTCTGTTTCTGTTTCTCTCTCTCTCCTCCTCCTCTCTTTCAATGTCCCTCTTTCTCTCTGTCTCTTTTTTTCTCTTTCCTGTTTCTCTCTGTGTTTCTGTCTCTCTCTGTGTTTCTCTGCCTGTGTTTCTCTCTCTCTCTCTCTCTTTCTGTTTCTCTCTCTCTCCTCCTCCTCTCTCAGTGTCCCTCTTTCTCTCTGTCTCTCTTTTTTCTCCCTTTCCCTGTTTCTCTCTGTATGTGTTTTCCTCCCTCTCTCTCCCTCCCCCCTCTCTCTTTCTGTCTCTGTCTCTCTCCGTTTCTCTCTCTCCTCCTCCTCCTCTCTCTCAATGTCCCTCTTTCTCTCTGTCTCTCTTTTTCTCTTTCCTGTTTCTCTGTGTTTCTGTCTCTCTCTCTCTGTTTCTCTGCCTGCGTTTCTCTCTCTCTCTTTCTGTTTCTCTCTCTCTCTTCTTCCTCTCTCAGTGTCTCTCTTTCTCTCTGTCTCTCTTTTTCTCCCTTTCCCTGTTTCTCTCTGTATGTGTTTTCCTCCCTCCCTGTCTCTATCTCTCTCTGCTCTTCTCTCTGTTTCTCCCCCCCTGCCACCAGCTCCCAGCCCTACTTCTCCAAGCCTAGCTGGCCAGGCAGGGCATTGTTCCCCATCTCTTCATCCTTCCCATCTCCACTGCATCCCGTTGCCATGGCAATGTCTCCATCCTTTCCTTCCTGTCTCCCTTTCAGTACCAGCTATTGGCAGGCATGGTGGATCAAAAGGATCGTCTCTTCCACAGATCCAGGCTGGTGCATTTGCAATCTCGCTGCTCCCACAGATACCCAGCAGGAATATTCTTGCCCCTCACAGGCACGGTGCTCAGGAAGGCTAGCCGTTGGGGGTGGGTGGGTGAGAGGGAGACCCCACTGCAGAGCTCTGTGGCTGATGAAAATGGAGGTCTAACCTCACCTCCCCCCCCCCCAAAAAAAAAAAATCTGGAAAGCCACCAATTTGCAAGCCTTGAAAACGTGAAGCTAAGCCAAGTGTTGGGCTTTTGAGCTTTTGTGAATCATCCCCAGGACAGTGTTTTTTAATCTTTCAAAAGATGGGGGCACTTCAAGTCCCCGAATTCCCCATCTATGGGTAATTATAGAATTATTAATAATTATTAATAAACATTATTATTACTATTATTGTTATTGTTGTCAGTACAACATAGCAAACAAGACACTCTGCTGGATTTCGTATTTCATCATCAGTTGGATGCTTTCCAAGCACCTAGACAGTGTGATGAAGCGGCATTATTATTATTATTATTATTATTATTATTATTATTATTATTATTATATAAGCAGAACCGCCTGCTACCACACGGATCCCACGGCCGATAAGATCCCACAGAGTTGGCCTTCTCTGGGTCCCGTCGACTAAACAATGTCGTCTGGCGGGCCCCAAGGGAAGAGCCTTCTCTGTGGCAGCACCGGCCCTCTGGAATCAACTCCCCCCGGAGATTAGAACTGCTCCCACCCTCCTTGTCTTCCGTAAACTACTTAAGACCCACCTATACCACCAGGCATGGGGGATTTGAGACATCTTTCCCCCAGGCTTATTATAATGTATGTTTGGTATGTATGTGCTGTTTGGTTTTTAATTATGATAGGGTTTTTAGTTTTTTAATATTAGATTTGTGCCATTATAATATTGTTTTTATCATTGTTGTGAGCCGCCCCGAGTCTTCGGAGAGGGGCGGAATACAAATCTAATAAATTATTATTATTATTATTATTATTATTATTATTAATATTTAAAATTATCAATAATCTATGGTTAATTCTTGAAACACGTTAACAGAATTCTCCCCCCCATTTCATGACCCTTCTTGCGACTGTTGTTAAGTGAATCACCTTAGGTGTTAACTTAGTAACAGCGTCGCTAAGAGAATCGGGCTTTCCCCTTTGAATTTTCTTATAAGAAGGTCACAAGAGGGGAATCACGTAACTGGAGAATTCTGGAACTTGAATTTCTGGAAATTAATAATTTTTTTTTATTGACCAAGTGTGATTGGACTCACAAGGAATTTGTCTTTGGTGCTGATGCTCTCAGTGTACATAAAAGAAAAAGAGACATTTGTCAAGAATCATGTGGTACAACACTTCATGATTGTCACAGGGTACAAATAATCAGGAAACAATCAATATTAATATAAATTGTAAGGATACAAGCAACAAATTTTGCATTCATAAGTGGGTGGAGATGGGTGATGGGAATGATGAGAAGATTAATAGTAATAGTAATGCAGTAATGACAGTGATGAGAGAATTATCTGTTTAGCAGAGTGATGGCATTCGGGGAACAACTGTTCTTGTGTCTAGTTGTCTTGGAGTGCAGTGCTCTATAGCGTCTTTTAAGGATAGGAGTTGAAACAATTTATGTCCAGGATGCGAGGGGTCAGTAAATATTTTCACGGCCCTCTTTTTGACTCGTGCTGTATACAGGTCCTCAATGGAAGGCAGGTTGCCAGCCATTGTTTTTTCTGCAGTTCTGATTCTCCTCTGAAGTCTGTGTCTGTCTTGTTGGGTGGCAGAACCAAACCAGACAGTTATAGAGGTGCAGATGACAGACTCAATGATTCCTCTGTAGAACTGTATCAGCAGCTCACTTTTAGCTTCCTGAGTTGGCACAGAAAGAACATTCTTTGTTGTGCTTTTTTGATTATGTTTTTGATGTTAGGTGTCCAATTTAAGTCTTGAGATACGATAGAACCTAGAAATTTGAAGGTCTCTACTGTTGATACTGTGTTGTCTAGTATTGTGAGAGGTGATAGGATGGGAGGGTTTCTCCTAAAGTCTACCACCATTTCCACGGTTTTGAGTGTGTTCAATTCCAGATTGTTCTGGTCGCACCACAAGGATAGTTGTTCAACCTCCCATCTGTATTCATCATTGTCTCGAATGAGTCCGATCACTGTTGTATCATAGAAACATAGAAGTCTGACGGCAGAAAAAGACCTCATGGTCCATCTAGTCTGCCCTTATACTATTTTCTGTATTTTATCTTAGGATGGATATATGTTTATCCCAGGCATGTTTAAATTCAGTGACTGTGGATTTATCTACCATGTCTGCTGAAAGTTTGTTCCAAGGATCTACTACTCTTTCAGTAAAATAATATTTTCTCATGTTGCTTTTGATCTTTCCCCCAACTAACTTCAGATTGTGTCCCCTTGTTCTTGTGTTCACTTTCCTATTAAAAACACTTCCCTCCTGAACTTATTTAACCCTTTAACATATTTAAATGTTTCGATCATGTCCCCCCTTTTCCTTCTGTCCTCCAAACTATACAGATTGAGTCCATGAAGTCTTTCCTGATACGTTTTATGCTTAAGACCTTCCACCATTCTTGTAGCCTGTCTTTGGACCCGTTCAATTTTGTCAATATCTTTTTGTAGGTGAGGTCTCCCGAACTGAACACAGTATTCCAAATGTGGTCTCACCAGCACTCTATATAGCGGGATAATAATCTCCCTCTTCCTGCTTGTTATACCTCTAGCTATGCAGCCAAGCATCCTACTTGCTTTCCCTACCGCCTGACTGCACTGTGAACTTCAATAGTTCAACAGATGATATTAAATGCAGTCATTGGTATACAGAGAAAATGGAAGTACAGTATTTCGTTAAACGGAAAGTCTGCTCTACGCCAGCTGGCCCAGCTCGTTTAAGTTTTGCTAAACTTGGTTTAATTTGTTTAATTTGTAATTGTTTTTAAGCTGCTCAAGCCGTGTCAATAATTAAGGATACAGGATGTTGTGTGAATGCCTAAAATGACATTTCAGCCTGACATTTATTTCTCTTGCAAAGTGAAACACTTGTTAACTGAATTCTGCCCCCAGTTAACAACTGCCCTCTTGTGACCTGAGTTGTTAAGTTAACTAACTGGGTCATGTTGTGGTGAGCTCTGGCCCAGCTCCTGCTACAAGGACTGTGGAGGTGGATGTGGGGAAAACATCCAAACATCACAGGCCTGTTATTATTATTATTATTATTATTATTATTTGTTGTGGTTAGCTCTGGCCCAGCTCCTGCCCCAAGGACTGTGGATGTGGGGGAGACATCCAAATGCTGCAGGCCTGTTTTGCTCCCGGTGGAATCTGCTGATGAAGGATCCTCTGACCAAGAAGACATGAGTGACAGGGAGGAGGAGAGAGTGGCAGACCGCTCTGAAGGAGATCAATTCTCTAGCTCCTCCTTGGTTTCAGAACAAGAGTTAATGATACAGCCACGCATGCGGAGAGCAATGCATAGGCAGCAACAACTGAGAGATTATTATCAAAGAAAATGAGGCCACCTGTGGTTGGGTGGGGCTGTGGTAGTTAGTGAGGCTGTTATAAATAGCAGCCTGTGGGTTTGGCCATTGTGGAGGATTATCTGATTGTTGTGTTTCATGACTGCTTTACTGACTTTGACCTTTTGTGTGCTGATTTTTCCCCGCTTTGAAACTAAACCAGAGCAAAGTGTGTTTCACTTTGTGAAAGAAGAAGGACTGTGAATTGCCTCACAGCTGCAAGCTAAGTATCACAGAACTGATAAGGGACTTGTACAAATTACCAGTTTGTTTGGAGACGAGTGCTCTTTGCTATATCAAAAGAGGGCTTAGTTTAAGTGAATTTTCATTATAAAGAACATTGTTTTGAATTTTCAAACGTGTGTGTGTCTGAAATTTGTACCTGTGAATTTTTGGGAGGAGTCTACCAGAGAGACCGATAGAACTATTATTATTATTATTATTATTATTATTATTATTATTATTATTATTATTTAGATTTGTATGTGGAATTATCCTCTGAAGAAGGAAGTGTCGGTGGGATGAAGGAGGGAGGCTTGGCAGACAGCCCAGGAATAAGCCAATCCTCCTTATCTTCGTTAGATTCGGATGAGGAAATAATGATAGACCCACGCATGCGTAGAGCTATGCATAGGAGAGAACAGCTTCAAAAATATTACAGAAGATAATTGAATCCACCTGTGTTTGGGTGGGGTTCAAGTAATTAGGGCTGCTGTTAAATTGGCAGCTTGTCGGCCTCGCAGTGTGGAAGATTATCTGATCGTATTGGTTTGGATCTTGCCTTGCTGTATCTGGATAGTGCTCAAGACTTTGTTTGGATTCCCGAACTTTGGAATATAAAGACATTTGAGTGTTTATCACATCTGAACAGTTACTTGTTTATTGCTTGGATTTTATTAGTGGACTCCGTTATCTGTCTGTATTCAAGAGTGCCTTGTTTGTACAAGAAACCCCTTTGAAGTTTAAAAGGGAGTTTTGCTTCTTTTTTGTTTGGATAAAGAACATTTCATTGCATTCTCTCGTGTGTGTGTGTGTCTGCTTGGCTAAATTTCCCTTTAATTGAAGGTGTGTGGCATATGCCGGCTGAATAGGTCACAGATGTGGTATGAACAGAACTAGGGAGATAGAAAAGAAGGTTGTTTCAGGACAGCATGATGGATAAAATCAGGAGAAGGATTTAGGGGTAGTGATTTCCAACAGTCTCAAAATGGGTGAACAGTGCAGTCAGGCGGTAGGAAAAGCAAGTAGAAGGCTTGGCTGCATAGCTAGAGGTATAACAAGCAGGAAGAGGGAGATTGTGATCCCCTTATATAGAGCGCTGGTGAGACCCCATTTGGAATACTGTGTCCAGTTCTGGAGACCTCACCTACAAAAAGATATGGATATAATTGAACAGGTCCAAAGATGGGCTACAAGAATGGTGGAAGGTCTTAAGCATAAAACGTATCAGGAAAGACTTCGTGAACTCAATCTGTATAGTCTGGACTCTAGATGACCTACAAGGTCCCTTCCAACTCTATTATTTTATTCTGATCAGGTCTCCTGCTGTTGATGTCATTGCTTGACCTCACATAGTTAAATGTCCATTCAGGTCTTCCACGCACAACTTCATAGATTCTCTGGGTTTAATGTAGGAGTAGGTCCTAACATATCTCGCTACTGGTTCGCTTCTTCCCGCGGCAAATGGGCGTGTCCATGCGCAGTGCTGAAAAATCCAAAATAAATAAATAAACAAACAAACAAATAAAAAAAAAATGGTGACCGCATGCACTGAAAGAGTAGTAGATCCTTGGAACAAATTTCCAACAGATGTGGTTGGTAAATCCACAGTAACTGAATGTAAACATGCCTGGGATAAACATATATCCATCCTAAGATAAAATACAAAAAATAGTATAAGGGCAGATTAGATGGATCATGAGGTCTTTTTCTGCCGTCAGTCTTCTATGTTTCTATGTTTCTATGCACAGTGTCAGAAACTCGACTTCTGCACATGCTCAGAAGAAAAAAAATATATATATATTTTTAAAAGATGGTGTCGCCCATGGACCAGCACTAACTGAACCGGATCCGCAATGTCATTGTGATGTCATCAGCGGGTCACTACTGGTTCGGGAGAACCGGTCCAAACTGGGAGGAAGTCACCCCTGGTTTAATGACATGGCTTCAAATATGAATATGCTGCTTTTTTTTTTTTTTTTTTTTGCAGAAATGACACCTCGCACTGTGGTTCCTTTATATTTCGGAATAAATTAGCATTTTTTTTCTTCTCCGGCACTCCTGGAACATATTCCTCTTACGATGCCACCGGCTTCAGGAGGAGAACAGATGGAGAAAAATCCCCAATTAGGGTGTTTCGAAGTGTCTCCAGGCAGTTGCCTCATGTTACAGAAGAAAGAAATAGATTTGCAAAATAAAAATGTTGTTTTCACCCTCTGGAAAAACTCATCTGGCTGTCCTTTTAAGGTGTTCCTTTTTTCTTTTCTTTTTTAGAATTTCAAGCCAGCCCCAAGAACTGACCCGGTTGTTATATATTATGTTCAATTAATCACATTATTTGGTTTCTGGTGGGTTATTGAGACTTTCCTGCCTGTTGAACAGGTTGTGGAACTGCACAAACAAAGGGAAAAAATCTGTCTTTTTTTCAGTGTTTCTTGACCCTTTTAAGACGTGGGGAATTCTGGGAGTTGAAGTCCCCCACCTCTTAAAATGGACCAGGTTGAGAAAAATAAAAATAAATAAAAATAAAACATAAAACATCCGTAAAAATAAAATACGATGGGATTCCAGGGGCCGAGCTTTGGTGCCATGGATAATACAGGTTCGGGTTTGGGTTTGGACTAAAGTTTGTCTGAACTCACCGAACCCGAACACCGTTGGGTTCACCCATCACTACTAGAAAGTCCAGTTTGCCTCCTGAAAAAAATGCATCGTTTGGAGGTTTTAAAATTTGGAGATTTGTGAGATAGGGAAAAAACGTTGGTTTGCTTTTTTGCTTTTTTTTTTGAAATTACTATGTATATAAAAATGGCAATATGGAGAGGTGTTTTTTTTTTCTTTTTCAAGGGTATGTAAGAGTGCATGGAAGAATTTGGAAGGAGAGGCGTAAAAATTGGGGAGATGAATTTGGAGGGAGAGGCTTAAAAATTGGGGAGATGACTTTGGAGGGAGAGGCGCTGTTAAAATTGGCAAGGCTTTAAAAGATATTATTTCCCTCCTGGGTTTGTGAGTGCTATATATATATATGTGTTTTATTATATATTTTATTATATATTTGTTTTATTTATATATATTGTTTTATTTATATATATTATTTATATATATATATTATTTATATATATTATACTGTATATATATGACGGTCTTGGCATATTCGGGTTTCTTCCCGTTTAGGATTTGGAAATTTCTGGCGACGTTTCGACGAGGTCCCACTCGTCATCTTCAGGCTGGTGCTTCTGTCCTTGTTCTAAGGCGAACATGTCGAAACGTTGCCAGAAATTTCCAAATCCTACACGAGAAGAAACCCGAATATGCCAAGACCGTCATACCTGTACCCGTGAAAATCTATGAATATATATATATATATATATATATATATATATATATGTGTGTGTGTGTGTGTGTGTGTTTTCATAGATTTTCATGGGTACATGTATGTACAAAAGTATATATATATATATATATATATATATATATATATATATATCCCTTAATTTTCAAATTCAGCTAAAACATGTGACATATATATATATATATATATATATATATATATATATATATATATATATATACAGTATACAGAACAATCTACGCACACACACACACACACACACACACACACACACACACACACACACATATATATATGGAAATGGCTTTTGCTGCTTTCAGAACACATCCACATGGCCTTCCCCGAGCACAGCAAGGGCAACGATTAATATTAATAAGAATATTAATAAGAAAAAAGAAGGAAGGCTTTGTGTTTTTCATTCTCAATGCCTTGCGTCAAGCTCATCGACTTGCACAAGCAAAGAAAGAAGTAGGGGAGGTTTCTTGGAGGTCATCTAGTTTGACCCAACCCCCTTGTCCTGGGGGGTGAGGAGGAATTTGCTAAATGCAATCCTTGATTTAGGACCACCATTGGGAGCCAGAAAAAAGTGCTTGTTATAAAAAGGGACTCAATTTTACCACCCTTTTTTTGGCTACGGTTTGTTGAGCAAATCCCTACAGCTAAGCAAATCATGACGTCGTTAGGTGAATCTATTGGCCATCGTTGTCGATTTTGCTTGTTGAAAAGCTAACTGGGAAAACCGTGTTAGTACAGGGTACATGTATGTTAGGGATTGCCATTATAAACTGCATAATGTAAACTGCACCAAACTTGTACTTAAAGGGTTAATGTGCACTCAAAGAGTTAACATTTACTTGAAGAGCTAATTGAAGCTATAAAAGCTCATGATTCTGCCCAGTCACTTCCTTGTTACTTTTACTTTTGCCTGAGACGGGGAGTCTTGTCTAAGCTCTCTGCTTGTATAAGCTTCGTGCTTTATCTGTATTGTATAAGCTTCATGCTTTATCTATATTATATACAGTGACACCTCGTCTTACAAACCCCTCGTCATAAAAACGTTTCGAGATACAAACCAGGGGTTTAAGATTTTTTTGCCTCTTCTTACGAACTATTTTCACCTTACAAACCCACTGCCGCCGCTGGGATGCCCCACCTCCGGACTTCCATTGTTAGCGAAGCACCCGTTTTTGCGCTGCTGGGATTCCCCTGAGGCTCCCCTCCATGGGAAACCACCACCTCCGGACCTCCACGTTTTTTGCAATGCTGTAGGGGAATCCCAGCAACACAAAAATGGGCACTTCACTGGCAACGGAAATCCGGAGGTGGGGTTTCCAAACCAGGGCAGCCTCAGTGAAATCGCAGCATCTCAAAAACACAGAGGTCCGGTGGTGAGGTTTCGAGGACTTTGGTGTTTTTGCGATGCTGCGATTTCACTGATGCTCCCTTCGCTGGGAAACCCCACCTCCAGACTTCCGTTGTCAGCGAAGCACTCATTTTTGTGCTGCTGGGATTCTCCTGCAGCATCGCAAAAACACAGAAGTCCAGAGGTGGGGTTTCCCATGGAGGGGAACCTCAGGGGAATCCCAGCAGCACAAAAACGAGTGCTTCAGCTGGCAAAAGGGGTGAATTTTGGGCTTGCACGCATTAATCGCTTTTCCATTGATTCCTATGGGAAACATTGTTTCGTCTTACAAACGTTTCACCTTAAGAACCTCGTCCCAGAACCAATTAAGTTTGTAAGATGAGGTATCACCGTATTTAGCTTTGTGCTTGTTATCTATATTCTGTTTTGCTCTGTATTTGCTACGTGCATATTTTGGATTGTTTATATTTTGTTTATATGTAAATAATACTTATTTAACTATGTCTTGGCTTTATCACACATCCACGCTCTGTTAAAATTCTCTTCTCGGTATTGTCGAAGGTTTCATAGCTTAGCTAACCGAGAGAAGCCAACAAACCGTAAACACGATGCCAGTTTTCCAGGCCACCTGAATTTTTGATCATGTGACCCGCAAGTTTAGCATCCAATGGTTGCTGAGACTCAATCCCAACAAGACGGTGTGGTTGTAGGTTTTGCCTCATAGAAACATAGAGGTTTGACGGCAGGAAAAGACCTCCTGGCCCATCTAGTCTGCCCTTATACTATTTCCTGTATTTTATCTTAGGATGGATACATGATTATCCCAGAGGCATGTTTAAATTCAGTTCCTGTGGATTTACCAACCACGTCTGCTGGAAGTTTGTTCCAAGCATCTACTATTCTTTCAGTCAAATAATATTTTCTCACGTTGCTTCTGATCTTTCCCCCAACTAACCTCAAATCGTGCCCCCTTGTTCTTGTGTTCACTTTCCTATTAAAAACACTTCCCTCCTGGACCTTATTTAACCCTTTAACGTATTTAAATGTTTCGATTGTGTCCCCCCTTTCCCTTCTGTCCTCCAGACTATACAGATTGAGTCCATGAAGTCTTTTCCTTCATTAAACTTCCAAAGGCAACTTCTGTTCCATGGGATTGATGGCTCTCACTGTCAGAAAATTCCTCCTTATTTCCAGGTTGAATCTCTGCTTGGTTAGTTTCCATCCATTATTCCTTGTCTGGCCTTCTGGTGCTTTGGGGAACCCCTTGACCCCCTCCTCTTTGTGGCAGCCCCTCAAATATTGGAAGATGCTATCGTGTCTCCTCTGGTCCTTTTCTCCAGTTCCTCCTGGCTCTGGATTCCTCCTTTTTCCTCCAAAAAGGAAAAAAAAAATCACTTAGTTTTGGAGTTCATGAAGTTCCTCCTGCCCTTGTTATATGAAGCATTTCATCTGTGACTGATTTTTAATCAGCTCAAGATTGGCTCTGAAAGAGGTCGGCTGCGCCCGTACGTTCCGCCTCTCTTTCGCGACTGGAAGGAGAAACGGATGCGGCTGCAAAGGTCCATCTGTAGAATTTCTCTCGCGGTTTCGGGTTTTTTCTCCAATGAAGCCACTTTAAGGTGGGAGGACCTCCACTCTGAGATTTCTCCAGCCAGCATTTGTGGATCTCCCAAAATTGCACAGCTGTCTACTTTAGAATCTTCTGTCATCTGTCAGTTTCTATCTTCTATCTAGTATATTCTCTCCCACTCTTTCTCTCTCTCTCGTTTCTTTCTCTCTCTCTCTCTTTCATTTCACTCTCTCTTATCTCTGTCTCTCTTCTTTCTCTCTTCTCTCTTTCATTTCTTTCTCTTATCTCTCTCACCTTTCTCTCTCTCTCTTATCTTTCTCTCATTTCTCTCTCTCATTTCTCTTTCACACTCTTTCTCATTTTCTCTCTCTCATATCTTTCTCTCTCATCTCTCTCTTTCATTTCTTTCTCTTTTTCATTTTACTCTCTCTTATCTCTTCCATTTCTTTCTCTCTCTTATCTCTCTTATCTTTCTCTCATTTCTCTCTCTCATTTCTCTTTCACACTCTTTCTCATTTTCTTCTCTCTCGTCTCTTTCTCTCTCATCTCTCTCTCTTTCACTTCTCTCTCTCATCTCCTCTCTCTCTTGCCTTTCTATCTCTCTTTTATATCTGTCTCTCATTTCTTTCTCTCTCTTTCATTTCTTTCTCTCATCTCTCTCATCTCTTATTTCTCACTTCTTTCTCTCTTTTTCATTTCTTTCTCTCATCTCTTTCTCTCTAATTTCTCTCTCATCTCTCCCTCTTCTCATCTCTCTCTCTTTTCTCATCTCTCTCATTTATAATTATCTATAATAAACTACACATCTATAGCACTGGGACAAATTCCTTGTGTGCCCAATCACACTTGGTCAAATAAAAATTTGTATTCTGTCTATCTATTTATCTATCTATTGTTAAGTTTCTATAATCATCTCTCCTCTACTATCATCTATCCAGCTATGTATCATGCATTTATATCTATATTATCTATCATCTATGAAGAAGCAATGGGTGGAAACTAAAAAAGAGAGAAGCAACTTAGAACTAAGGAGAATTTTCCTGATAGTTAATTCGTGGAACTGTTTGCCTCCAGAATTTGTGAATACTCCAACACTGGAAGTTTTTAAGAAAGTGGTGGATAACCA
>NC_091950.1:10455200-10457464 GCF_031021105.1 Erythrolamprus reginae
TATCCAAACATACAATTTCACCCATACATTATAATATTCTGTATCTTCCTTGTCTTTTAATTTTCATCAAATTCACTTCAAACTTGACAAAACTTTTTAAACCTTGCGGACTTTAACTCCCAGAATGCTGGGGAATTGTAGAAGTTGAAGTCCAGGACTCTTAACAGTTGCCAAAATTGGAGACCTCTGTTTTAGACCATTGCCAGGGACCCTAGCCACAGCTCCTCCTTAAAGCTGAACTTTAAACCTTGCCACCTGGGTCCTATTCTGCCGCCTTCTGCATATGCTCAGAGGCATTCTTTCCCCATCCCTTTCCATCTGCACTTATTCTAGTGCTGTTCCCCTCTTCTTTGCCTTCTTTCCACCACCACCCTCTGGAAAATAATGACGACGACGATGATGATGATGATGATTGTGAGTGACATAGGGGAAGGTTTGGTAGGGAAGGTTTGCCTATTTGCCGATGACTCTAAAGTGTGCAATAGGGTTGATATTCCTGGAGGCGTCTGTAATATGGTGAATGATTTAGCTTTACTAGATAAATGGTCAAAGCAATGGAAAGTGCAGTTTAATGTTTCCAAATGTAAAATAATGCACTTGGGGAAAAGGAATCCTCAATTTGAGTATTGTATTGGCAGTTCTGTGATAGCAAAAACTTCAGAAGAAAAGGATTTAGGGGTCGTGATTTCTGACAGGCTCAAAATGGGTGAACAGTGCAGTCAGGCAGTAGGGGAAAGCAAGTAGGATGCTTGGCTGCATAGCTAGAGGTATAACAAGCAGGAAGAGGGAGATTGTGATCCCCTTATATAGAGCGCTGGTGAGACCCCATTTGGAATACTGTACTACTGTGTTCAGTTCTGGAGACCTCACCTACAAAAAGACATTGACAAAATTGAACGGGTCCAAAGACGGGCTACAAGAATGGTGGAAGGTCTTAAGCATAAAAACGTATCAGGAAAGACTTCATGAACTCAATCTGTATAGTCTGGAGGACAGAAGGAAAAGGGGGGACATGATTGAAACATTTAAATATGTTAAAAGGTTAAATAAGGTCCAGGAGGGAAGTGTTTTTAATAGGAAAGTGAAACAAGAACAAGGGGACACAATCTGAAGTTAGTTGGGGGAAAGATCAAAAGCAACATGAGAAAATATTATTTTACTGAAAGAGTAATAGATCCTTGGAACAAACTTTCAGCAGACGTGGTAGATAAATCCACAGTAACTGAATTTAAACATGCCTGGGATAAACATATATCCATCCTAAGATAAAATACAGAAAATAGTATAAGGGCAGACTAAATGGACCAGGAGGTCTTTTTCTGCCGTCAGACTTCTATGTTTCATGATGATGATGATGATGATGATGATGATGATGATGATGATGATAATTTGAAAGCAATAAAAATTGACAAAATCATGATCTGCCAGTTGCAAAAGGCTATCGTACTTGGATCTGCGGGCATCATATGAAAACAAATCACACAACACTGTTTCTTGTGAATAAAATAATAACAACAACAAGCAACAAAGTTGGGAGGGACCTTGGAGGTATTCAAATATTCCGGGGCTTCTAATATTACTAATAATTATTAATTATTTTTTTAAAAAACCGTAGCCTTTTATCCCCTATCCAGAAACGCTTGGCTTTCCAATGCACGTGTGCTAGCACGAAGTATCACTCCCATGCGCGCTTCCGTCACGTCCCTTTCCTCATTGGCTACGGAGCCAGCCCTCCCCTTCACTGATTGGCTTCGACGCGCAATACTGGAACGAAAATTCCCGGGCCAACGTTCTAACCACGCCCACTCCCTTTCCGAATCAGCTGTAGTCGTTCGCGGGTCGCGTTTGGGAGCTGCAACGTCGAATCCCACGGAGTAAAGAGGGTAGGAGTAGCTCCGCCGGGTCGGAAACTTACGCGCTACTGGGAGGAGAAGCGCGGGGATTGGAGCTGCTGGCTTCGAGGGAGACTTTTCTCCAATATCTCGCGATTTGAGGGGAAGTCCAGAAATAGGTGACTTTTGAGATTGCAAGCGGGATCATTTAATTTAATTCGATTTGATTTAATGCGCGTGGAAACGCGGGCGTGCAAAGTTTCTACCGTGCCTTCATGAAACTCGTTAAAGGGCCTGCTTCTTGCACGGCCGAACTTGTAGATTAGATTGTATTTCCCCTTGCGGAGTAAACTAACCGCGTGGTTTCTTCCGCTGCGATTTTCTAAAATAAAACAGATGTTAAAAGTTTTAAAGTTTGGATCCCCCCCCCTC